>NW_015551103.1:348738-378155 GCF_001515605.1 Sinocyclocheilus anshuiensis
TATATATATATAGTCCAAACAACTTTATTAACATTATAAGTGAATCTCAATCAACATATTAAAATAAAAAAAAATCCATGTCATGACCCCTTTATCACTGAAAAAGAAGTGTACTAAATTTATAAACTTACTTGAAGGGCATATTGTGAACATTTAATTGGTTAATATTTACATTAATATTTCTCTTTAATAATAATATGTTTATAATATGCTAACAGCATATTAGTTGCTGTTGTGTTGGTTTCAAAATTGGTATGAAGCATCATGAAATTTAACTAGTGTAAATAAAAGACTACTACAATGTGACAATTCTTTTTGATTGTGAAGTCACAATCAAAATACGGATCAACAAGAATGTCTGGGGAAAGTAAAAAGTGTGCAAATGTGAGTTATAGTCTTGCTTTTTAAGCCTCGCTAACATAATAACCGCTGGTGCCACTAAACAGCAGCCCTTCTCACCAGCCTGCCCGCATGTCTGTGAGAAAACAGAAAGAGCCCTGACTGTTTTTTTTTTTTTTCAAACTGCCTGTTTAATTAGAATGTGCACAATGAAACCGAAAATGAGGCATTAATTAATTCCCACCTAGCTGGTAATGACTCGTTTCCCTGTGTATTGTGCTGCTGTTTGGATCCTTCTAATGATGTGTGTGTGGTAATTAGATAGGAAGTGATGGGAAGACAAAAACAAACACACACCCAGCCTCTCAATCTCTTCTGGCCATCCTCTCCCGCTCGCGTCTTTCTGCACTCTCTCCGTCTCTCATTTGACACATAGCGCCCCAAAACAGCTGCAGCATTGAGATGCAAAATTAAAATGGATTTCTAAATGCAGAGGGTAAACATGTGAAAGGGCTGGGCTAAATCTGGAGATGTTTATTACCTCAGAATGATAAAGATTGTAATTATCAACCCCTTGATGCAGACAGATGTGTTTGGAACGCTGCATTTAAAACATCCTAGAATCCCAGCGTTTGGAGCATGTAAAGACAAAGTTGACAAAAATCACTTTTCCCCATTTATCTTTGATGTACCCATTACAGAAAGCACATTTGGAAGAGTAAAAAGACTTTAATTTACAGTTAAAGAGGCAAATAAGGGGGTTACAAGTACTTAATGGTATCAGCCAATGGGGATACAAGTACTTAAATGGATAATCTATTTTCACCCTAAGGTCAGAAAAGATTTTCGTGCCAAAAAAGAGACAAGGTGTATTTCTTATGACAATTTTCACTCTCTCTCAGACCCTTAGAATTAAACATGTCTATGTAAATGTCTGTTTTGTATGTGAAATTAAATCAGCACTTACGGTCATCTTTTACTCACCCTCATGTCGTCCAAACCTGTATGACTTTTTCTTTTGCAGAGCACAAAATAAGATACTTTGAAGAACTGTTTTTTCTGTCCTTAAAATCAAAGTCAAAACAACATTGGATCCCACTGACTTTTATTGTATGTACAAACAAAATTGACACTCTTCAAATTATTTTCAACTGTTTTCCACATATGAAAAAGTCAGGTTTGGAATGACACAAGGGTGAGTAGACCCTTGGCATAACTTCCATTTTTTTTGGCTGAACTATCCTTTTAACAAACTGTTAAGATCAGACTGAAATAATCTTGGAAAAAAACTTCAAGCTTCTGAACACCAGTAACTGTGTGCATGTGTTCAAACTCGTCTGTCTGATGTCGGACAACTGCAGAAAAACAAAACAAGCCATTTTGCAGCTTAGTTTGAACTTTGGAAGAAATTGTGAGTTCTAAAAGCTACAGTATGTTTTCATACTACAACCAGCTCTTTCATCTCAAAAGATCAAGGCAAGAAATTTGATTCCTCAATATATGACCACTAAAACTTTCAACTAATGGGCTTTCAACTAGGGCTGTGCGATTTGGGGGAAAATATCAAATTGCGATTTTTTTGACAGATATTGCGATTGCGATTTGATTTGCGATTTTAAATTTGCAAAGACAAGCTTCAGCTCAATATCGCGATTTCGATTCGATTTCGATTAATCGCACAGCCCTACTTTCAACGTGTTAAAAGTTTTAGAAGAATGGTCTAGGGCACATTTCTAAGGTGAAGTATAAGAAAAACTTGAATAATACAAGATAGTCCTGACAATTTATGGCCCACAACACTCACACAAATGATCACTTTTATCTTTTTGAAACGACAAATTTTGAGACTCCAGTAGTCCCTGGAAAGCAGGGAGGACTTATGGTTTTATACTTAAGTCCTTAGGCTTCTCAAGAGGAGCGCGAGATGGTCATTCTTGACGGGATAATGGTTTTAATGGCATCATCTGACATTAGGACCCAGGTGTGAATGTATGCAGACAGGTTTCACTGCTCAGAGAGTGACACAATTACAAGCTTTAAGACTTTATGAATGAAACTAATCAAAGGAAGTGCTTCAAAATATCAGTTAAATTTGTGCATAAAAAAGGATGTTGTGTGTTATGAGATGAGGGCCTATATTTATATGCAAGTGTGTGTGTGTGTGGCATGCCTGATAAGGGCGGCCAGTAATGACACAGCGTTCCCGAGAGCATGGCAGGCTTCATAACACAATATGCCATTCGTATTTGCCCTGATTTGCATCTAGATTGCTTTAATTATAAGTAAAAGTCAACTTTCGTCTCTGTGACAGAAGCAGGCTGAATCGATTGGTAGGCGTGAATAATGGCAAAAGTCAAAGTGCGACTCGCTATCAAAACATCGCCACCATATTAATCAGGATCACCGACATGTTTCCTTTCCCCACTCCCGGAAGACACACAACTTCAGCCATATGAAATGAGAACGTCTCTCAGAATAGTTCATTAAGGAAACATCGCTTTCCTTCCCTCCATATTCATATCCTACAGAAATGAACAGCAAATGAACAGCAAGGTTCATTACAGCTAGTGAAGCCAGTGATTTTTAAACACACTTTCTTTATACCACACTTATGACTATGCAATTCTGCTATGTTTAATCATGAAGTTTCTGGGAGGTGCTGGAAACCTTTGAGATGAGAGAGAGAAAAGCAAAAAAGACCAGGACTTGGAGGAGTACAACTAAATAATTCAGCTTTAAGTTGGAGGTGACATCCAGCCATCACTGTCCAAAACTTTCAACTGTAACCCGGCGCTCGTTCCCGCTGCTGTCGTCACAAGGTCAGAGAGAAGTAATGGTGGCTAAACACTATTCTTCAAACAAACACAGATTTCAAGCCTGGCCAGTTTAAAGGAATGCAATGAGATGAGATTTTTCAACTACAGCCCTGTTTGTCACAGTGGTGACGTGCTGCTGGACGCTAGTGTCTCTCATCTTGATGTTTGGGTCGATACAGAGTCATTTGAGTCAGTGTCAAGTATATCACAAAGCAAAAATTTCTTTTTTGACTGCAGGGTAAGTTAATAGTTCTAAAAGCTTCAAAAGTCATCACTTATCAATTTCAATGAAAAAACGAGAGAAATATACATACAAACTTGAGCGCACATGCAGACTCAGAATGAACTAAGGGGTTCTCTTTCAGTTCAATAATTATATCCAAATGCCCGCAATACTTTATGCCAAATGCGTGTCACACTAACTTTCAAGTCATGCATCTATTTGGAGAAAGCGGATGGTTAAAGCATGGGTTTTTGGCAAAACTACTTTAGAGGTGTAGCTACAATATGAGCTAAGCAACTTCAAAAACATTGACAACAAAAAAGAGGTCTCGTTTAGGGTGACAGAAGAAATTGATACACTTACACTAAATACATAAAACAAAACAAGAATCTAACGGTGTTGGAAACTATTTCGCTATTAAAAACAACACACACACACAGACTTAAAATCAGTGAATTGGTTTATTTTGAACCAGTTCATTTAAATTAAGTTTGACATTGGTAAGTTTTTTTTGTTTGCTTGTTTTTTTGCGTGTTTGCATTAATTAGCATTAGTTTGATTTATTTCAAATAAATGCTGTTCTTTTGAATTTTTTACTAATCTATTTCTATTAACATTCTGTTCATTTTGAACAGTAGTATATAAAAAGAGGACATTACAGTTGTGTTGTGAGTTTCATTATTATCTCAGTTTGCGATATGAGACATTAAAAACAGTGATGCACTCCTGCTATTGTCTTAACCATAGTAACTATCATTACTATCCAAATACTAGTGCTGTGTTCAAAATATCGGTACGACGATGTATCGTCACAGAGATTTGACGATACGAGTATCGATACAGCTGGCCCTGTATCGATATTGTGGCACGTGTACAGCAGTGGACCGCGCTTAATTTGTTTAAAATTTTACAACGTTTAAAATAGAGTAGAAAAGTGCGAGGTTTCTAAAAAAGAATGAATAGAGCATATATAGGCTACAACAAGGTTTAATTTGGCCGCAGAGGAACACAACTGGGTTGCCTGATATAAAGAGACATAATCCCCAAAAATGTCGTGCACACCGCCACGCAAAACGACATCGCGTGCACTCAAAGCGAACTTCCGCCAAAAATATTTGCCGTGCGCACTCAAAGCGAACTTGCGGACGCATCAAGTATAAATCAGCCTTAAGGGGGTCATATGATGCGATTTCAAGTTTTCCTTTCTCTTTGGAGTGTTACAAGAGGTCAGCTGCCTGCTCTGCCAATAGTTAGAAATGGCACTATAGTAAGCAGTGTTTAATAAACAGCTGTTTTTCTAAATTCTGCTGAGGTGAAATTCAGTGCAGTCATGTATCGTGATATGTATCGTATTGTGGCCTCTGTATCGTGATACGCATCGTATCGTGACTTTGCTGGTGATACACAGCCCTACCAAATACTACAGTAAATCTTTATATAGGTTGCTATTAGATCACTAAAATTACAAGTCCAACTGTAAAGACTCTTTAGAAAAGTATATGAGAATTTTTGCCGTGAGAGAAAAGGGAAAAAAAATGGACAAATATTGCACTTCAAAAAAGCTCAAAGCAGTTTTTCAATTAGCCTCTTAAGGGAAATCTTCTTCTTGCTTCCCTCTAGTTGATTAATATATTTCATTTGATGTCATGGTATAACTTAATACTGATGATTTATTTATTTTAAAGATGAATGAGTTGTTTTTGACAAGATTATTAAAGAACCCATGAAAGGTGCTACTAATCAATGCATGAAATGATAATCATATTGAACCTGTAAACTATAATTCTACATGCAAACGACACCTTTATTTATCCAAATAAAAGCTTATTTTAATGCGAGAGCTTAGTACTAATCATTTATTAATTCCATGGCAAACCACATCAACATGCAACATGCAGGCCGTTTGCAGTTTACTTGCTGAAGTTTCAAATGATAGTTCATTTCATTTGAACTGTAATTGAATGTGCTTATCAGGACCATTATTTCTTCTTATGTTTACGAACAGCTCATTCTGCCTTTTTCAATACTACTTGTTATATGGAGGACTACTGTTAACGAACCGTGGGTCGGTTTCTACTCTCCAGTTCAATCACCTACTGTCAACAATCCTCGATATACTGAGGTAACCAGAAACAATATCAAGACCACTTTCATGCAGCAGCTGTGGGCTCTCTGAAAAAGAAAATATCAATAGCAATTCCACCAATAGCGGTTTTCATTTCACATTTAGGCCTACTCAGGAAATAAACATCTGTTTGATGGTCCAATAACAGTGAAGATCACTGAGAGTAAATAATAGATGAAGACATGTGGAAAAGAAAAGAGGGGAGTGAGAATTTGACCTTTGAAAACTGCTTCCCTTCATGTTGTTAATTTGTTTTGACTGAGTATCTCTTCTCTCTGGCAGCTGTAGAGCTGGCACAGGCTGGGTCCAAACGTGTATCTCCATTCCACTTCCAGGTAAGCACGCACAACTTCCTACTTTGATTCACTGTCGTCATAGACGATGCTTTCATTAGCCTGTGTGGCACTTATGAAGAATGACTGCACTGATAAGTGGAGAAAGACTGAGATAAGAACGAGGGGGAAGAAAGGTGGGCTGGTGAAATTAAAAGTCTTCTCGACTGTTGTAAATGTTATTACCGCCATCCTCCTTGAAAGCCAACCCAGTGCCACAGAGCACTTATGATTCTTTCATTTTCTGTCGATGCAGAATCCTCCCTAAGCTGGTGACTCACGGGGTTACCAGAGGTGGTTTAATATTAAAAACAATGCCTTTATTTATTTAGGCTCCAATAAATAAAACGGAACCAACACTGACATGTTTGAGTTCATGTCATGTGCTAGTATGCTATTATGAATTCAGACTGAATTCATCTGAATTCATTTTTCAGCAGCTCTCTTAGCAAAAATAGTGGGTCCCAAACTTTAGAATGAGTCACTCAAACAATTAGTCAAAACTCATTGATTCATTCCAGAACGAAACAAGTGACTTCCTCTATGAGTGAGTCACTCACTCTAAACCCACTGAATAATTCAGATACACCAATGCTGTGTGTTGCTCAGAGACGTGCAACAGATCTGTTTGGATATATTTCCATAGGTGGAGCAAAAATAGACAAGCAACTGTCTGAAATATTAGCATGTTTCTCTATATTAACTTCTTGTTTATTGAACTGTTGTATAAAACCAATATCACATTCGCAATTGTGTCGTTGATGACACTGGAGATTGACTGCATCAAAAAGGTCTAGATTGTTTTGAACCAGTTCTCAGTTCCCAGAGTCATATGCACACATAACAGGTCCGTAATACTTTTAGCCATTGTTTTCAAACTGAGAGTTATCTGCGTGGTCCATTTCTGTGTTCTTAACTCACTCTATATGGAATAATTTGCAGCTCATTGATTCTAACAACAGGACATAACCCATTCAGAGGGCTTTCTTTGAAGCCGTAATGACGGCAGAGCCCACAAAAACCATGCAACAAAATTATCTATTAGGATGGTGATTACCTATAATGCATCTGGGATGAGGAGGTTTTCAGTTCGCATAAGAGGTAAATGGAGACGACGAGACGATGAGAAGCATAATCTAAATGACTCGCAGGGGTTTATGTTCAGCTTTGTGTGGCAAACAAACAAACAAACACACACATGCTTGTATATAACGTCTGTATGAGTAAGCAATGGAACAAAAAAAACCCTCAAACTTCAACTTAAACTACAAGAAATCTCAAAATGAGTCTCTGGATCTATGTTCTGACATCAAATGCCTGAGGGAGAGTGAAAGTAAAGACAGGCTCTAGCAAGAACCTGTCAAGCGTCAGTAGTTTCAAAGTGTACGTTAAGAATCCCCTTCAACCAGGACAAGAGATTCCTCAGGTAACTAAGACATACTTCAAGGGCTCTAGAAACGTTCAAACTCAAAAATGTTCAAATTATCTGTAATAAAATAGAACCATGGGATTCGTTCTGGGACATATAGCCCTTCCTTTCTTCCTTCCTTCCTTCATTCATTCATAATGTTGATTGCAACAAAAAATAATTTCCACTTCTCCCTCCTTTTCATAAAATAAAAAAGCAATAACCTTTGGTAAATTAAGGTACTTATAATGATTGTGAACAGGGCCAGTCCTTAAACGCTAAAATACTCAGTGTGTTTCAATAGTACAGCATAACCACAAAACATTTACAATTTGTGGTAACATGATTTTGGTGTGGGGAAAAAACAACAGCTTACACAATATTTCCTGTGTAAATTTATATCCAGTTTTGTCTCCATGACAACATAACGTCATAAACCCTAAAAAGACTATAAAACAGCTTTTTTTAAACAGCTTTACAGCTCAAATAATGCACAGATTTTAACAGATCAATGAATGTAATAATTTTATAAAACTACAAGCTTCGCAATTCTTTTAAATCCTTCAAAAATTCAAGCCCCATTCACTTCAATTGCTTGCTTTCTCCAAAACAAGACTGGACCCTCCTGACTTTCATTTTATGGACACAAAATACATTTTTCAAAATATCTTAAGAAAAGGTTTGGAATGGCATGGGGGTGAATGTTTTGGGTGAACAGTCCCTTTAAAATTAGCCTTGCAATATCCACCCTTATGATACACAATATCAAGTAAATATCTTTTTATGTAAGACCTGTTTCATACATCCTGTGTCTGTGGTGGATATTTATTCCAGCACCCATATTAACAGGTTACAGAATCCCCACTGAACGGGGGTGGGGGGAAGGTTTGGAATGGCATGGGGGTGAATGTTTTGGGTGAACAGTCCCTTTAAAATTAGCCTTGCAATATCCACCCTTATGATACACAATATCAAGTAAATATCTTTTTATTTACTTAAATTTGTGATGCGTCCCAAAAGCGGCGAAAGTACAGTTTTGTGCATTACATGCTGAACTCAGCAGAAAACATGTTGAAAACGCACTTTAAACCTATTTATCAACAGGATCTTTTGCAACATAGACTTTTATGAAGCAACAGAAAATAATGGAGCAAACTACTCATCCTTTGTTTGAAACGAGGCCTGTTGTGCTTGACGCAAAAACCCACACACAGTGAGTCACACAAACAGAATTTTCTGTTCACTTTCTCCTCATACATGACCAACAGCTAATTGATAGTGAATGCACAATATACTAAATTAGCAAATTTAACCAGATAATCACACGGCACATTAATAATGTCTTCTCATGCCAGAAAATGTTCTCCAAATTTAGAGTCAGTCAATTTTATCCTGGAACTGTAATTCAAACATTGTCATGTGTCACAATTAGGGTTGGGTATCGTTTGAATTTGATCAATTCCGATTCCGATTCTGCTTATCGATTCCGATTATTTTCGAATTCCCAGTTTCGATTCCAATGTGATTAAATAATGATATCAAACATTTATCCTGTGTCTCTTTTTTGCAAACCATTTATTGGAGCTGAACACCATGAACAAAAATCAACAGGCTACAACAGGAATGTAATTTATGAATTAATGATTAAATGACTCACTGAAGATGTACTTGTTTCATTACTGGATGAATCCGCGTTCTTGAACGAATCTCTTGTATGATTCAAAGACAAATACATTTTAACAGCCCCTTTTCGCCACCTAGCCACTCAAATTACTTTCAAAAGGTGATTTACTCTATTTTAATCGCTACCATACACATCGTACACACAGTTTATATCTGAACTATAAACTTTTATCCCAGTACTTCTGTGATTTTAATGTTTGTAACACAGAAATAATGATACTGTGTGGCTGAAAAGACTGTGAAGCTGTTTCATTCATGACAGACAGCTGCTCTCTTTAGGTCAGCGGCAGCACGAATGCAGATTTAAATGCTCAAATCACACTGGTGTGATCGTACGCTGCACGGATGAACCAAGTGATCACAACATTGATCGCACGAGTCAAAGATTGAAGAATGAAACAGACGAATCATAGTAATTTAGGAACAGAATCACGTTGGTGTTTGAATCGTGTTCGCGATCTTTAACGATCTATTAAATTAAAGTGCTTTGTCATGTTGGTGGTGACACCTCTCTTGTAACATGTTTAGCTATCACAGATATTATACTTAGATTTTTTGGCTTCTGATCGCAAATGTAGCCAAACTTTGGAATGCTTAGATTAGTGAGCAAGGTCCTGGCAGATCGCTAGGTCCAGTCCTCACAGATGAAGAAAAAAAAAAAGCGCATAGGAATCGATATTTTAATTTGACAACAAGTATCCGATTCCTGACCTTAAGTATCTGATTCTGGAATCGGAATCGATTTTCGATTCCCAACCCTAGTCACAATAAAACATTTCAACTTGCAAAACAAGTCACAGCTTGTGCATTTGACGGGTCACAGCACATCTATTTCTGCATTTGTGCTCAGTGGTTGATAATTAACTGACCAACATTCACATCCCTACTTTGAACATCTGTCCAATTAGTCTTCTGAAGTTGAGCCAGCTAAAACACAAAAGGATAAACTGCCCGAGCCGGTTGATGGTTTCAGCTTATCTACATATGAAACAGGAACTATAAATAAACAATATTTTAAAGAAATAGTTCCCCCAAAATCAAACAAACTCCATCCTTTTTATTTACTTCTTTTTCTACTTAGAACTGTACAGAACTGTTGCATTCTTATATATCCTAAGATATATGATTTATAATACTTGTTATTATCTCTTAAACTGGACACTGTAACTTCATATTGATGAATCATGAATCTTTTTTTAGTGTCCTCCTCTCTTTAGAAGAGTTGCACTCTGAGCTAGTTCTTTATATTCTAGTCCTTGTAGTGAATGAGAGTCTAATCAACTCTTCAGCTAGATTATATGAATTGGGTGTCCTGCAGTTATGCTTCTTCTCATCTAATTTATGAGACTCTCAATCTTCCTGCTACAGTTTGAAGACTCCATTACCCTTGATGACCGAAGGAAAGCAGCCTACCTTCCCCTTCAGACAAAAGATGACTTTCGGTCTCCTTTAAAATGTGGTAAAAAACACAAGACAAGAGCAAGAATTGCAGGAAGTACTTGTTATGTTCCACAATGGTTTGTTTGATTGATTTAGATATTAAGAGGAAGGTATGAAGGTGTTTTTTCAACTAGGCACTTTTTACAAAAAAAAAATTTAATCTTAAAACACCATTTTTTTAGGGACATCATTTGTCAAGGTCATAATTTGTAAGATCCATTCATCCTTTCTGGAATTTTCCTCTTTAATTCCACACAATAAATATTCCACGTCATATTTATTCAAAATATTTTTTAAATTATTATTTATGATGGATTTTCACAGTTTAAGATTAAAAGTAAAATCAGGAATCTGACAAGTAGAAATGTTTCCAAGACAGTTCACGTGAACGTCATATACCGTAACAATAAAAAATGTAAAAAACTGTTGGAGAAAAAAAAAAGTGCCTGAGAAGCTGAATGAACTTCCGTGAGTGAGATCTGGAAGTTAGTTCTTCCATCCTGAGGTTTCTCTCAGTACGAGACAGAACTCAGAGCACAAGCGTCTTATATCTCTGCACTAGTGTATGTGCGTCAGGCAGCAGTGAGCTGTCAAAGATCAGCATATAAATAGTAATTGAGCGCTCCAGGCATCAGGAGCGGGACATAGAGACACTGTGGCCCTTCTCCACAGGAGCACCCAACCTCAAACGGCCTCTGCTGAATGACAAAATGAAGGGAGGAGAGCATGTCAACTCCCCACAATTGCTCCATCTCTCTGTCTCACTCTTACAATGGGGCAAGAAGTAGCCTGCGGACAACAGCATTAAGTGTCAGTCAACTTTCTGCTTCACCAGACATTAGAGCTGGGCAAAAAAACGAATACGATTTTCATGCGAATCTTGTCAGTAAAGCCTCTTCTGGTGATTAGTAGTAAATCTCCAGCGCGTGCTGTTAGATGGAGCGGCATTTACTACACTGAGCCGTAGTTAAAGCTACACAAAATCGCGTTCAAAATCATGATTCATTGCCGATTTTGAACGCGATTTTGTGTAGCTTGAATACTTCACATTCATAAATCCAAATAAATAACCTATTTATTTTACCCCCTTACTAAAATTCCCACACTGTTTTAGTGAAATGATACAAAATTACACAGACACAAATGTACGGTCAATGCACCGCACTTCCACGGTCCAGATTTATATACACTGTAATACTGTGTTATTGCGTTAAATTTCAGTACTGTAGGGGGCGATATAGTTATTCGATTCTGTATTGTTTTTGTATTTTATATATATATATATATATATATATATATATAGAGAGAGAGAGATTAAAAAGTTGGTGGCATAAGCTAAGGCTTCAACCTACAACTTTTTCAATTAATATGTAAAATTATGTATAAATATGATTTTATGTATGATGAAATAAAAATAAAAAATCTTGATGAAATTATATAAATTCATTTGGATATTTATCATATGTTGATTTTTATTAAGGAAAACAACATCTCAACTAATGCTATAAACTATAGAGGGAACCCTGTCAGTTGGTACATTACTATAATACTAAAGGTTAAAATTAACAACAGAGTACAAACTATTAAATTCAATTGCAATGTTATTTTTAGATATAATAATCAACACTCAACACATAATTACGTTTCTACTCCAATTCATTGTTGAAATATAGACATTAACTTGTTTTCATGAGAGATTTACATACAATAAATAAGACCTCACCAACAGGTGAGTAACAGCAAGTAAAAATATAATATATAACGTGTGCTTCGCATTGATGTTTGAACTGAGGCTACAGTTCAAGCATCCTTTACTATGCAATGGATCCTTTACTACAGCTCCTTTACTATGTAAAAGAGTTTCATGGTAAAACTGACAGAACCTGAAACCTGAGACTTTGTTTCATATCAAAAGTAACAAAGCCTTTTGTCATTACTGGATGGGAGGTGTGTTAGAAACAATGTTTAGTGATGTTTTATTTCAGCATCAATTAAAAACATCAAAGACTAACCTTGGGATTTAAGAATTGATATTCATTCATCAAAAATCATCAAAATCATTAGATAATAAATCTATGCCTTATCTTCAAACTGTCACTACAACAACAGATGGCCGAAATAGAAGAAAACAAATTACATACATACATTTTTAAATGCAGCAATGCATGAAATCGAACTTGCATTGTTAGAAGCATTTGTGTTCACATACTTACATACTTAAATAGTATGTTTTGGGCCTAAGAAGTGAAGAAGCGAATTGATCAAATTCCAATGGAATCTATAAGAGTTCAGAGGAGATGGACACGGGCGGCACACGTACAAGCATTCAACTAGCTGAAACACACACACACACACACACACACACACACACACACGAAGACAATAATAGGAAAGGACTTGTCCTGTCAGAGACCTTCGCAGTGATAGAATGCCATGTGCTCCTATGTGACAGTGTGATATTGGTTCAGGCTGAGTTTGATAAATGCATTGGTCATATGAGAAGCAGAAAACCAAGGTTCGTTGAGCAGATGTCCTATATGAGAACACCGCCAGGCCCAACGGTGCTCCCACAGCGATGCCATCTCTGCGGCCTCAAACATGACGCTGTCTGGAAATGAGATTGCAAGCCGTTTTGAGCTCCTAAGAGAACATTCACACTGTCCTTTATCGATATCACCTCTTCAGGTTTTGGAGGAAGTTGGTAACAAAAGAATGACTTTGTGGAGTCACTTGAGAGACGGAGAAAGAGAGCGAGAAATATGTGCCTGTTTTGGCAAGAGCCCAAGCAGAACAAGAAGAAAGAAAGATGAACAGAAGAGGGTGACCTCTCTTCAGAGCGGTGCGACCCCCCTCTCAAGACCACCTGCCTCTCCTAACAGGGTCAGCCTATTAATTCTGCCCCCATACGGCCACTGCTACAGCTGCTGAAACAGTGAGAGAAAGATTGCCTAACCTGCTTCAGCACAAGCGAGAAAGCCCATCGATCTTTACTTCAGTGTGCCATAGAACATTCTAGAAAAGTACTATGGTGGTACCACGGTACAATGCAGCACTGAAGAAAACAACAACTAAAAATAGAAATGCGACTAACTTAACTACATTTTTCAGTAGTGTGGCAGTACCTCAGCTATTTTCAAAACAGTGCATCTTTTCCAGTAACAAACTACTGTTTCCCAACATAGGTGGTGCAGTGTGACAAAATGCTATATTGCTGTTTTTTGTCACATTGTATTGCGCATACAACAAGCTCGGCAATTATCAAATGCACAATCCTACAATGTCCTCCCTCATATGTAGCATTGGGAAATCCTATTCATTTACATGAACCAGTTCAAAAAATTAGTCTGCACAGAAAGCCCTGCGCAGCAATTTACAGCTGCTTTTTTTAAGAGCTAAATATTTAGTTAAATGCTGCTGTGCATTACTTTGTTTTTAATCCAGTTATAGACAGTAAATGGGGTCATTTCTAGTTTCATTAGATGTATTTAATGTAAAATTGTCTGTTCAAGTTAAGTGCTGTCACATTAGAGGTCCTTGTTATTGTCAGATAAAATAAATATCATAAAGAGATACTGCTGATTATGAAAATAAATTATATAATCTGACAGTTAAATATATATATTTTTAAATTGCCTCAATAAATAGTCCCAATGTGGTTAGCAACTTTTTTGTTAATCGCTTGTACTTGAATATGAGTAACTTGGGAAGTTTCAAAGTAGCTTCTGCAACACTTGTACAGTGATGGTATCAGATGGTAATGCTATGATACTTCAATGCATCTATACTATATTCATAAACCTTGGTATTTCTGTGGTAGTCCAAAGTATTTCAAAGAATACCATGGCATTTCCATGGCACTTGTCTAAACACTCAGTAGGCAATATCAGATGTACCAGGTCTTCAAAGAGCTGCTCGGAATGTGTGTTGAAAAGCTCTCTCTCTGACACCAAAGGCATCCTTACGCATTTTCTTATTCTGCAAATCTTTTTTTCTTTTCATATCCAGAAATTAAAGGGTGAAATTTGATAAATGATAAAAGGGCAGCCTTTTCGTGCAGGTCATGGAGAGAGCAGAAAAGCTCCAGATGTGGAGGGGGGGTATCATGTCGTCTGTGTTTAGTGAGTTTGGAGATTATTCATGTTTATGGAACCAAAAACATTGGAAAAACTTACAAAAAACAAAAAGGCCAACACTTATTTCTTTACTGACTCAAAATCAGGGTCATAAAGTCTGAGAAAACGAATGAAAATAGATCTAATTAACATTTTTTTCATTGCAAATTATTAGTATAACAATTTCATTTCATTTGTTATGGAAGCACTATAGCACTAAATGCACAACAAAAATCCAGCGTTTCAATGAACTCGACAAGTTTGTGTAGAACCTCGTGATCTTGTTCTCGTTGATAATGATCCAAAAAGCAGTTTATGCTTCAATGTAAAACATCTGCCCTTTTGAATAAAGACGTTCACAAGGTCAGCATCGCAAATTTGCTTATTTCTTCAATAGTCCCATTTAAGGAAGCATTTGTCATCAGTTTTCCTTCCATTATGCACGCAGTGGCCGTGACACCACATGGACAACATAAAAATATTGAGGCCAGTGGAATTGTTATCAATCATCCATATAAAGGTCAAATAATGTGCTGGAGGTACAGTGACACCACTTTTCTTTAAGGACAGCTAACAAGAGAAAAAGAGAGAGAGACCCTGATCCCATAGTCTGAAGCTTTAGGTAATACATCTTACTGTGTACAGATACAATACAAAGTGTGAAAATATAGTACTGTACTGTATCTGTGAGCACATTAAAAAAAATAAAATAAATACAATATAAGTCAAAATATAATTAACTTATGAAAGTATCGACGCTTAACCCCACCGTGGAGACAGGAGTAATTGGTCTCACCCCGTTCAAACTGAAAAATATGTTTATATATCTAGTGATACAACACTCCAACAAATTGGCGCTGGGTTTTGTCATGTATGCGATTCGTTGCCCTGCGGAGAGCAGGCAGCATATTGATGACCATGCCATGTTAAAGCTAGCGGTATAAACCCATGTCTGGTTAAACCCCCTCAAGCGGACAGGACTGCCAGGCCGTAATTAATGCACAAACACTGACTTTCAAACTGGCTGTGGCCTGGGGCCATGCTTTGAGGCTGATTCTGATTCGTCGCTATGGAAAGGTAAGAGATGAAGATCATTTGGCTCACCTGGGCTGATCTGAGACATTTACCTGTTGATTTACATTCACTGCCGGCCCACCGGCATTCCACCTTCCTGACCTGGATATATCACTCAGTACAGCATCAGACCCCGAGCAGTGTTTACCTACAGGCTCAGTTAAACAGTCAACATTGAACATATAAACGAATCGGAAAAAAATAATTGATGCCCAAAGAGACTGAAAGCACACCTAGTCTAGTCTAGTTTGGGAAAGATTATCCAAATAATTCTCAAAAGGACAAGTTCACCCCTCAGCTTCCTTCTGAGCAACAGTAAAGGCCACAGTGTGGGCAAAACAGAGAAAGTAATTTATGGTTTGCCACACAAAAAATCCTCTTTATATCAATATAACATCAAGCCAGTGAAGGGAAAGAATAATGCCAAATGTAAGCCAGTCAACTGATGGATCTGTCTGTGTCATTGAACAGGCGTCTGTCTGGAACGGGCGCATCGAGTGAAATCTGTCACTGCAGTTTGTGTTCATTTCAGTTTATTTTTTTCCAGAAAACTGTTTATTCTAAGACAATGCAAAATAGGGAAGACAGACATTAAAGAAGGAAGAATGGAGGTAAAAAAAATGAAGGAAGAAATGAAGGTAGAAATAAATAAATAACAAATGGCAGAAAAGAAATATGGAAGAAGTAAAGCAAAAACGGAAATAAGAAATTAATGAAAGAATGACGTGAGAAAAAGAAATAAGTAACAAATTAAAGAAACGAGTAAATGAAGTAAAAAAGGAAATAAAATTTAAAGGAAGGAAAAGAGAAAATAAAAATGAAGAAAAATATTAAGAAAATAATTTAAAAAAAAATGTAGGAAACAAAGCAAAAAAGAAAGGAAGGACAGAATGAAGAAAAAAACAGGCAGGTAGGCATGCAGGAAGGAAAGCAGGAAAGAAGAAAGGAAGAAAAGTATAAAGTAAGGGAGGCAGAAAGTAATGTACTTGACCATGATCTATTCTTCAATAATCTCCTGTCAGTCAAGATATGCAACAGATCTTCAATAATAGCGACGCCTCCTCATGAAGGACAGAAAATGCTGACAAGTGTCTTTTCATTCTAAGGCCTGAGGTTTACGGCTTAATCCATTTTAATACAATCACCAGGGAGAGAGGCAAAAAAGTGGCCATTACATTTTTCATAATCTTCTATTTCTGCGAACCACAGATAGCAAGCATAATTAATCCCTATGATAAACAACTCATTGACGAGGATGTCATCACTTTATTCTGGAGGATGTGCTCCAGCTCTCTGTTGTTTCTGCAGTAAGTTCTCTCTAAGCCAGGCCATTCTATTGAACAGAAATTTGATAAGGAGGGTCTAATGGGATCTATATGCATAAGTGATGAAAACTTTATGGATAAGGTGCGAGAGTTTGGAAGCAAGTTAACGTATACCTTTAGAATTGTGACAGAAAGGCAGCAAAAAGCATGAGGGAGCAATTAATGTAAACGTAATTAGTAAAGCTCATTAAAATCATATCTAATTCTTTTATCAAGAGTGATAAGGGTAAAAAACTGTCTTATTTGATGAGCAGGTTTCTCTCCCGTATTAGACCAAACTAATCCAGGCATGGAACTGAACAGTCAAATTGGTCTTTTTAAATAAACTTTTATCTTCCGGAGTCGAAATTGATTTTTATGCAATCATATCACGGAGGGCATATTGACACTGTGAAAGCAATTGGCTGCAACCTTGGGCTATGTATATCTCTCATATGATCTGCTGATTAATTATAACCCTCGCTGCCTGTTTACACTGCATTTCTCACATTATTTATTTCATTTAGCGCTGTTATCAACGAGTGAGAAAAAAGGTCACACATTTCCAGATTTCATAATATCATTATTATGAAAAATGTAAGTTTAAGAAAAAAACACACTAACAATGTAATTACACTGTTTTGGGTAATGTAAGGCTGTCAAACACTGACAGAGACAGAAGGACAATTTATGTTTATGTTTAGTCTATTCTCTATGCTGGTGAATATGTTATCAAATTAGCATTGTATTAGTCTTACTGTAGTTGGAGACAAACAATGATTTATGTGTATTTAAAAACAATATTTATAGATAAAGATAATAGTAAAATATGGATCTTATATTAAAATAATATAACAAACGTGTTATGGCTGTATATCAAGGCCGTCATGCAACAGCTGTTGTGCCCAAACATCCATTACTGAGAAATAACAACAGCCGTTTCTGATAAGTTGTTGGTGTACAAAGAGGGAGCATGATCATGTGATATTGTTTTGTACAACAGTTCAAAAAACAAGAAAATAATATTGAGAAACTTACATTTTAGATGTAATATTGCCAGTTCTGTATCTGCCTTTGCTCCGCCAATGAAAATAGATTTAAACAAGGCTGCTGCGCATCCTGAATAAATCAGTGTTTTTGAATGAATCATTTGAATGAATGATTCAATGACTCACTCATAAAAACAGCCACTTGTTACACTGCTGTATGAATCAGTGTAGTTGAACAAAACAGATTCATTGACTGAACTGTCGCCACCTACTGGTGTAACAATATGTATATGCACTACCATTCAACAGTTTGGAGTCAGTCACAATTTAAATTAATACTTTTATTTTAATTAAATATTTTTATTCAGCAAGGATGAATTAAACAGATCAAAAGTGACATTAAAAACATCACGATTCAAACTAAAATATTTAGCACAATTTTTAACAGTGATAATAAGAATAAATGTTTCCTGAGCACAAAATAAGGATATTAGAATTATTTCTAAAGGATCATGTGTCACTGAAGATGTTTTAAATTGAAATATTTCACATTATTACTTTTTTACTGTATTTTTGGACAGCATAAGAGAAAAACTTTACCAACCCCAAACCTCTGAACGGGAATAAACCTGTCCACTGACATCTGTGCAAATACATCTACCACGATCTACCACGAACAGTACAGCTAAATACTACCAGCTGACACATAGCATCACACATCCCACCGCTAACGCACATTTTCTGAAAGCCACAGATGTTTCCTTTTGGGACAGTGTATAAGTAATAGAGGGCTGTGTTAGATAAACAGGTTATGACCTCTTCTATTGAGACAGATAGTTCCATGTCAGTAGAGAGGAACATAAAAGTGCACCCTCAGCATTGTGCGCTCTGATTGGACACGCTGAGAGAAAGTGAGGAGTGCTTAAAGAGCTCTCTGGGGGTGAAACCCTGGAGTGACTCCAACATGGACTACCGGCTACTCCATCATGGTAATGTATGTAAATGTGTGTGTGTATACGACAACACAAGTTTCTCGCTGTCTTCAATTTGTTCTTGACCTCACCCCGGCAGGTTTCTCTGTGGCAGCATGGCCCAAACTTAAAAAGAAAGGCCATATAACTTAAAAAAAAGTTACAAAAAGAAAACGCCTGTAGCTACACTGAATGCAGTAGTAGACTTATGGGTTAGCCTTAGGATGTGTCTGCACACCACAGATTTCAGCATAGTGATGGCAGGTGTGACACCAACATGAGATACAAAAGAGATGCCAGCGTCTCAGTTCGGTGAGCACCTTGAGGAGAAATATCTGACATGTCTGTGTCTTTCTCACTGACTTCACCTGAACTGAACCTCACCGCCTAGCAACCAGTGAACGCTCCCGCCTGTTCTCCAGTGTCCACCTACAGCAATGAAAGATGTGCGAACCGTTCCACATGAAAGAGCACTTCATCTTTAAGGTAAAAACACTTTAGATCTGTTCCAAAACCGAGTGAGCTACCATGCTGCCTAGTGCCTTCTAACTGAAACGAAAGCTATAAAAAATGGCTACTCTCAACATGAAGGCAATTGGATCATTCCCAAAAAGCATTGATTTTCCGAAAACAAAAAGTTCTGAATTAAATTCAGTTAATCTTTTTCCCACATGAAAGCTGATGGTAAGCATATTTTAAGCATAACACATTTTAATATTAATAACATTGGCAAAAAAAAGAAAAAATCTAAACAAGCATTCTTTTAAAAATATTTATCTAATTAATTACTTTTTTGACGTGATTTTTTGCACCATTCTTAGACTTTGCACTACTGCTTACCCCCAAAAAACAATAAAATATATATATAATAAAAAAAATAAAAATAAGTGTTCGAAAATTATTATTTTCTTTTTTTATTTATATATTTTTAATGACTCAATACTCTAGCAAGCATATACATATGTGGTACATATAAATAACCCGTTTTTAATTATTCTAAAGTACATGTTATTGATACTTTTCAGAAATGCATAAACTATATTTATAATAATTCTGACAGTGTATTCTGTGAGTGACTCTGTCACGAATCATCCCTCATT
This sequence comes from Sinocyclocheilus anshuiensis, assembly GCF_001515605.1. Taxonomy (NCBI): domain Eukaryota; kingdom Metazoa; phylum Chordata; class Actinopteri; order Cypriniformes; family Cyprinidae; genus Sinocyclocheilus; species Sinocyclocheilus anshuiensis. The sequence goes on from NW_015551103.1 coordinate 368,655, forward strand.
TTTATTGTTAAATAAAGGCAACTGCACCTCAACTTGAGTCTCATGATGATTATAGGTCATATATACATATATAAGTAGCTGTTTATTTAGAATTGCCACAACGGAAAGCCATTCTGCCCTATTCTCCGGTCGACATTTTCAATATATCTTCCTTGCTGAAATGACAACGACTATCTCCCTGATGTCATATTACAGTCTTACCTGCCACAGTCCCTGCTGAACTTGAAATGATATTTACCGTTCGGATGGCAAATCGCGCCATCACGACAGGCATTTGTTTCTATTAGCCATTCAATCTCAGCTTTCGGAGCTCCTGTGGGGGATTGCATTTATTATCCACATGCCTTAAATGACAGACGGCATAAAATAAACATGTTTATAAAATAAAATAAAACGGGAGGAAAAATCATCACAGTCCTTAAAGGCCACAAGTGCAGTGACAACAGTGTCTCTTAGTAACACTTAGTTTCTCTGAGCATGGCATGGATTCCCAATTCAGTCAAGGTTTTATTAGGTGGGAATCGCCACAATCCGTTTCATGTGTCAGAGCCGCGTCGGGTGATGCGGGCCGTCTGGACCAGGGTCCGAGACACTGTATTAAACCATCTGCTGGTTGCAAATTTAGAGGCGGCAGCCAAATAAAGTGTCACACTGCATTTTTCACCAGCAGATTAAAGCAATGTAGGTCTGAATTACACAGAATTAGATGTGAAAATGGGAAATAAAGCACACAGATGACTGGAGCTGCTTGATGAAGTGGAGAGAAGTAGCACGTTGGTGGCATATGGACAATCAGTGGCTGTGATCGAAGCTGAGTTTTCCAGGCAGTGTAAAAGCCCTGATAAAGGCCAGTGCAATCACGCTGAGGTTTTTTTTTTTTTCTCTTAGATGAGATGTCACAGATGTTCTTCCAGTAACCCTGCACAATTTGTAAAATGGAAGAGATGTGTTATACAATGAATTTGAGATGTATGGAAATCGAAAGGATTTTATATATATATATATATATATATATATATATATACTTTGTGGAAGAGCAGACTGAAAAGAGTGCATTTGCTCTTTGCTATTTCAGTTAACCTTACTAAAGATATAACTGCACATTTTATTAAAACATGCCACAGCTGAACATTTACAGGTATGCGACCCAGTTTGGGAACCTTTAGGAGCCTGTACTTTAAGAAGCAGTGAAATAGAGCAATAGAGTTTATTAAACCTCTGACAATAGGGCAGCCTCTGTAATTGATTCATCATGTTGGTTGGGGCAGGGGGCTCAATTAATGTCTATGGCTGCCACAGTCTGTCATATAGAAATCAGACTGATGAGAAATACATCCGAGAGAGAGAGGGTGCTGTGTTGTCTGGACTTATAAGAGCAGATGAAAGCATGACTTCCTTCTTTGATGCCCTCCGATGTGAGAGATCATGACAGAGCTGGAACATGCAGTGCTGTGGACGATGTGCTTGTCCGCTTTTGCTAAAGTTTAACAAGTTTAAAAAAAAAAAAAACACCCACTGCTAGGCTTTTCAGAATGATTTCATGCAGGACAGAAATGCCTTCTGTGAAGCTCTGTAAACCTAACAGGGCCATGGTGAGCTGAACCAGGGGATAAACACAAAGCTAATCTATCTCATATTAAAAGAAGAACCTCCAGACTGGTCGTGACCCCAAAACCTGGAGGGATGAGGTGCTTCTATGTATTTTTATGGTCCTGTTTGTGTTTGTAACACCATTTTGTGTGGGTAGGATTTTCAAGAAGTTACCTTTAAGAAGAGGGAATATAGTTTCTGCAAAGTTGAATCACTACACTACAAGTCAAATCTACAGCAATCCATCATTCTTATTTGAGAGTGTTGTAAAAGAGATGTTTCAATAGACTCTACATATTACATTAAATACTTTGAATCTATATAGGCTGAAAAAAGCAAACCAGCAAAAATAAATAAAGAAATGCATTTCAAAAGTTTGAATTCTGAAAGTTCCTGAAAGAAGTCTCAAGTTATTTATTTATTTATTTATTTATTTTAAATACCGTTAAACAGTAATATTTTTTTTTAAATATGATTAGAATTTAAAACAATATTCTAAAATAATATAATAACTTTTTTTCTTTTTTAATATTTTTAAAATGCAATTTATTCCTGTGATGGCAAAGCAGAACTTTCAGCAGTCATTACTTCAGTCTTCAGTGTCACATGATCCTTCAGAAATCATTCTAACATGATGATTTGGGGCTCAAGAAACATTTTTTTTTATCATCACAGTTGGAAAAAGTGTTAAGGGTTTACTGTCACTTTTGAATTTCAATTTAATGCTTGTTTGCTGAAAAAAGTATTAATAATAATGTTATAATGTCTTCAAGAAATAGTACACAAAGACATCTGAAAGTCTTCAATAAAAAATATAATAATATTAATATTAAAGCATTGTAAAATGTCTGAAATGTTTGTATTTTACAGTATTTCTGTGGGAAGAACCCAACCCCCTTTTCACTGCAGCCCAGCTTCCATCAGAAAACCCCATCTCCATTACTCTTCCCCAATGCGGTATAGTGAACATACACCCTGGCCCGCGAAGGTTAACCTTCAGTCATCAATCACAATTGTCGGAGCGTGAGGTGCTGCGGCATGGCTGTACCATGATATATTACACATAGAAGTGGAGGTATCTTAAGGTGGCTAAGAGCCTGGGCTCTAATTTACAAGCTAACATTGTAGTGCATACATGCACTTATGTCCCGGTATGCTCTCGATGAACTAATGCACCTCTCGCATGCCAAGCCCATAATGGCATTCTCAATGTTATGGATAGAGATGATATCAGCACAGCACATTATCCTTCATGTATGGGGTTTCAACTGTGTACTCTGGGATTCCACTGAAAAAAAAAGGAATGTAGAGAATAGAATAGAATAGAATAGAATAGAATAGAATAGAATAGAATAGAATAGAATAGAATAGAATAGAATAGAATAGAATAGAATAGAATAGAATAGAATAGAATAGAATAGAATAGAATAGAATAGAATAGAATAGAATAGAATAGAATAGAATAGAATAGAATAGAATAGAATAGAATAGAATAGAATAGAATAGAATAGAATAGAATAGAATAGAATAGAATTTTTTAGATACAATAGAAGAATATAATAGAAAAGTCTGTGGACCTAGTCACATATTCATGTCAAATGCTCATGTTCTCTCAGTTTTTCACTGCTTGGCTCCTGGACTACTGGAGGTTTGCAGGTCAGGCACTTTATCCAACTCATCTCGCTTTTCCTGACTCTTGCACTGACTGGAGAGGACAGAGATTAATTTTTAAATATGTTGTCAAAGATCTCAGTGCAGACATCCATATTATGTATGAAATGATCTCTCTGGAAGTTGAAGTTTAGGGGACTCCCATGAGTATGAGATAACATAACATATGTGACCCTGGACCACAAAACCGGTCATAGGAGTTATAGAATAGAATAGAATAGAATAGAATAGAATAGAATTTTTTAGATACAATAGAAGAATATAATAGAAAAGTCTGTGGACCTAGTCACATATTCATGTCAAATGCTCATGTTCTCTCAGTTTTTCACTGCTTGGCTCCTGGACTACTGGAGGTTTGCAGGTCAGGCACTTTATCCAACTCATCTCGCTTTTCCTGACTCTTGCACTGACTGGAGAGGACAGAGATTAATTTTTAAATATGTTGTCAAAGATCTCAGTGCAGACATCCATATTATGTATGAAATGATCTCTCTGGAAGTTGAAGTTTAGGGGACTCCCATGAGTATGAGATAACATAACATATGTGACCCTGGACCACAAAACCGGTCATAGGAGTTGAGATTTATGCATCATCTGAAAGCTTTCCATTGATGTATGGGTTGTTAGGATAGGACAATATTTGGCCGAGATACAACTATTTGAAAATCTGGAATCTGAAGGTGCAAAAAAATCTCAATATTGAGAAAATCGCCTTTAAAGTTGTCCAAATGAAGTTCTTAGCAATGTTTTGATATATAAAAGGTAGGAAATTTACAAAATATCTTCATGGAACATGATCTTTACTTAATACCCTAATAATTTTTGGCATAAAAGAAAAATCAACAATTTTGACCCATACAATGTTTTGGCTATTGCTACAAATATACCCCAGCGACTTAAGACTGGTTTTGTGGTCCAGGGTCACATATATACATAGTATATAGCAAAACAAAGCAAAGGCTACAAACTCCCAGTGTTTTAGGATGACCTGCATCACTTTTGGACTTTCATTGCTTTACCCTAGTGAGCTTAAAGGAATAGAATACCAACATTCGTCAAAATATTTTCATTTGTCTTTCACAGAAGAAGGAAAGTCATAGAGGTTTGGAAAGGCATGAGGGTGAGTAAATGATAATAGAATAAAAATTTTTGGATGAACAATCCCTTCAACAGAAATAATATTACTGTGATAACATCTGCAACAATCAGCAGGGTACATCAAATAAAGAGCTTCAGGCAGCTGCCCTTTTCCATACATAATTTAGGAATAATTTTAGAGGAGTTCTTATGCTCAGGTTTAGTATTATCTTGAAATATTACCAGAGCATTATCAGAGTATCTCCCTTCTGAAGTTCATTGTAAAGCATCTTTAGGTGTCAGATCGTCTGATTCAATGGGCTAGATAAAGTGCCTAAATAAACTGGATATCAGATGCATATCTGAAAAAGTATATGGACAATTTCTCTTTACAATCTAGATACAGCACAAATTGCTTGTGTGCATAAGCTGCTACTTGATTAGTTTAATAAAAAATAAAAAAAAAGTTAAAAATATGTGGGATAAGCAATATCAGCAGGTGCAATTCATTCAAATTGCAATACTTAGCCTTTACTTCTTTTCTTTACTCAATAAATAAATAAAAAATAGAAGCCAGAAGCAATGTTAGACATCAGTAAAAAGATCAGGTAACACTTGGGGTGAAGACACACCATTAGAAGAGAACAATAAATCCCTCTTACGGCTCTTACTGTGTTTTGTTCTCTCTGGCTAAATACTCTGTAATTAATCCTCACTTCCCTTCAGTTCACAATCAACCTGCAGGCTTTGCTTTGGCCTAACAATCACAATAAATTAAACTGCTAGGAGTTGAGATTTATGCATCATCTGAAAGCTTTCCATTGATGTATGGGTTGTTAGGATAGGACAATATTTGGCCGAGATACAACTATTTGAAAATCTGGAATCTGAAGGTGCAAAAAAATCTCAATATTGAGAAAATCGCCTTTAAAGTTGTCCAAATGAAGTTCTTAGCAATGTTTTGATATATAAAAGGTAGGAAATTTACAAAATATCTTCATGGAACATGATCTTTACTTAATACCCTAATAATTTTTGGCATAAAAGAAAAATCAACAATTTTGACCCATACAATGTTTTGGCTATTGCTACAAATATACCCCAGCGACTTAAGACTGGTTTTGTGGTCCAGGGTCACATATATACATAGTATATAGCAAAACAAAGCAAAGGCTACAAACTCCCAGTGTTTTAGGATGACCTGCATCACTTTTGGACTTTCATTGCTTTACCCTAGTGAGCTTAAAGGAATAGAATACCAACATTCGTCAAAATATTTTCATTTGTCTTTCACAGAAGAAGGAAAGTCATAGAGGTTTGGAAAGGCATGAGGGTGAGTAAATGATAATAGAATAAAAATTTTTGGATGAACAATCCCTTCAACAGAAATAATATTACTGTGATAACATCTGCAACAATCAGCAGGGTACATCAAATAAAGAGCTTCAGGCAGCTGCCCTTTTCCATACATAATTTAGGAATAATTTTAGAGGAGTTCTTATGCTCAGGTTTAGTATTATCTTGAAATATTACCAGAGCATTATCAGAGTATCTCCCTTCTGAAGTTCATTGTAAAGCATCTTTAGGTGTCAGATCGTCTGATTCAATGGGCTAGATAAAGTGCCTAAATAAACTGGATATCAGATGCATATCTGAAAAAGTATATGGACAATTTCTCTTTACAATCTAGATACAGCACAAATTGCTTGTGTGCATAAGCTGCTACTTGATTAGTTTAATAAAAAATAAAAAAAAGTTAAAAATATGTGGGATAAGCAATATCAGCAGGTGCAATTCATTCAAATTGCAATACTTAGCCTTTACTTCTTTTCTTTACTCAATAAATAAATAAAAAATAGAAGCCAGAAGCAATGTTAGACATCAGTAAAAAGATCAGGTAACACTTGGGGTGAAGACACACCATTAGAAGAGAACAATAAATCCCTCTTACGGCTCTTACTGTGTTTTGTTCTCTCTGGCTAAATACTCTGTAATTAATCCTCACTTCCCTTCAGTTCACAATCAACCTGCAGGCTTTGCTTTGGCCTAACAATCACAATAAATTAAACTGCTCTCTGCTCCCGCAGGCAAAGGCCACTCAATAAAAGTGGTCCAGAAATCTGTTATGCAATCTATTCTGAGAAATCCGGAGGAATGAGAGTGGCACCCACAAAGTTGTATTTGTTTGTATGCTGTTCTAAATGGGTGTGTGACTACAGGTTGTTTGTAGAACTACTCCATTTATATTCCTCTTGTACGGAGTACATCCTGATTAATGAATAAAATTGCATATTAATGTCGTCCATTCTACGTCTGAGTTCACTTATAGGAAACCCAGGATTTCCTGAGCATGAAAATCTTGAGCATGATGAGCTCTGGCTTCTTTTTCTTCCATTTGCAAAACGTTCATATTGCAGCTGCTACACATACTTCACAATCAGTCTGAAGTCTTAATTTAATTCTGTTTATTGCAAATATGAGCTTACTTGGATTAAGATAATAGGAAAATACTGCTCACAAGGCAAATTCCTAACTGCAGTGTCTTAATGGGGCCAGCAGATGGATTACGGCAGTATATAAACAAAGTCAGTGTCAGCATTGCATGACTGAAAGTCTGAGATTTAGAGTGGAAAGCTTTAGTCGATTACTCATATTAAAGTTCATCATTCCGCATTGATATTTCATTTATTGTAATAGAAAAACGATTAAATGTTTACATAAAACTAGCAATACAGTATGTACACGTCACAGTCAGACAGCTTTGGCAGCTGTGAACCTTTTTATTAAAAACGTATCTGTTATTTCATACCTTTTAAAAAAATAACTGCATCCCTTGCAATTATTTCATGTTCTACTAGGGGTCCACAGACCCCTTTTGAAAAACTCTGCCATAGTACCACTCACTTGTCATCATCAAAGTCAAATACCTCAAGAGCAAGCACAACATTACAGTTTATGATTGCTTATTGATCTTGTTCATTCTAACAGCAGGATGATTAACTGGGAGGTCAGCAGCTGTACTTCAGTTAATGTGAAGTTAAGAGGGATTTCATTTATCCACTTCTATGATTGTCAAAACAAAAACCATGTAATATGCTTTGTACAGTCAATTTGGTCTAAACACACTGAAGCAATCATCACGAACAGACAATGACGCAAATAATCACAAACAAACCTGTCAAGTCAAACACTTAATTAGCACATCTACCTGTCAACATCACTACACATTCATGCGTTCAGTCTTTCAACAGCACTGTAATCACTTAATTGATTTACAAATTAATTTTGCTTATTTTATTTACACTTCCTCCCTACCTTCCTGCACCGAATAGGCAGCACAAACCCATTTAAAAAGCCAACAGACCATGTAAGGACTTTCCTCGAGCTGAAATGCTTTTAAATTCAAAGTGTGTGACGGTAACTAGCTGCACAGATGATCAAGGCAGCTTGGTTTGGGTTTTCACAAGGAATTTGTTACCTTCATTTGTTTAGACCTGGTTTCTCAGATATAAGAACAGGCAGGTCATTAACGCTTTGTTAAAAGTGCTCAAACCTCAAAGTTGTGCATCCTAGCATAACCAGACGTCTTTAGCAGTGGCTAAACAGCTGGACGTGACATAAGAGAAGTACAAACAGACAAAGAGAGACAAACATGACCAATGAAGAGAGCAGTTGCCACTTCACATTTTCCTCCTGGAAGAGCTGTAAGCTTTAATTGATTTTCCATCAGGGAAATGGACTGTGGATTCCGGCTCCAACACTTCCTTTTCTTCACAAGCATTTCCTATTATAAAAAAAATCTGCCCTTCAAACCAGGTGTTCTCCTCTAACTTGAAGCGCGAGGACCTGTGAACTAAGGAGGGTTTACCACCAGCAGCGGCGCCTACCTCATCTTGGTTGCTTAGGATCCAGTCACACACGGTCTTCAGGGCGATTTCTGCTGCCGGCTCATTGGGAAAACCTGTGGAGAGGAAGGAGAAGGATTCAGCTTTGAATTGGAGCCATAGACTAGCATATGTACTCCCACTTTAACACTTATGCAAACATCTCCATATGGCTGTTTGCTGCTCAACACTCTCCACACTTTTAGCAGTTACTACAAAACAACAGTCTGTTGAATATGCACACAAATCCAACACTGAACAATCTCACTACTTATTCATCCAAAAAAACGCCTACTTTTTTTTAATTAAACCAGCATCTCCGCTGTTATATAATTCACATGACTATTTGTACATACCCGTCTTGCATCCCAAAATGTGGTCTATTAGCTATTTTATTTATCATGGGTGCTTGCCAATTCCTTGTAGATTTACTAATCCATTAAGTTGCTTCAACATGATCATTTACACTGTTCTGCCATCTGTGGCAGGTGCCGGGGTCATCACACCACAATCTTGATGAGAAAGTAATGACACATTGACCAGTAAATGTAAGAGATGATGCCACTAACTGCCATATTAATCACCAGAGCCTGAGCCGAGATGGGAAAGCAGTCTTGGTGTTAACACAGCGTATCGATTGAGAATAAATAGACTGGAGGAGATTAATATTTAATATTGCTGAAGGAGAGGAGGAGGAGTCATCAAACTAGTGCCTTTTACATTTTAAAAAGGTAATTTTAAAGTACATTTAAACATTCGAACAGAAAAGTGTGTTTAGGTATTAAGTAACTGTATTGTGTGAGATGAGTTCACTTAATTTGAGTTCTCAGTTTTTTTTTCTTTTTTTAAGTCTGTTGGAATATATAATTCTTAAAATAATTCCAATATTCCATAAGATCTTAAACATAATTTCAATATTCTATAAAATCTTTAAAGATATTTTTAATTAATAATTCATGCAAAAAATGAAAAAATCCAGAAATAATCTAGTCAAGATGCTATAATATACAAGTTATGTTACTGTATACATAAAAATATATGTAATAACAAATATTGACATTTATATTACTGTTTAAACATTTGTGGTCAGTAAGATTGGTTTATTTTGTTATTTTTTAAAATTAATTAATTAATATTTATTCAGTACAGATGCATTAAACGGATTATAAGTTACAATAAAAAATGTTGCAAGGTCACAAAAAAAAAATCAAATAAATGCTGTTCTTTTGAACTTTTTATTCATTAAAGAAAACTGAAAAAATTGTATCATAGTTTCCGG
>NW_015551103.1:381164-385903 GCF_001515605.1 Sinocyclocheilus anshuiensis
AAAAAAATATATATATATATATATTAAGCAGCACAACTGTTTTCAACATTGATAATTAGCGTATTAGAATGATTTCTGAAAGATCATGTGACACTGCTGACTGCAGAGTAATAGCTGCTGAAAATTCAGTTCTGTCATCATTTTAAAAGATATTTTAAATAATAATAATAATATTAATCATGATAATAATATTTCACAATATTACTGTTTTACTGTGCTTTTTATCAAATAAATGAATCGTTGTTGAGAAGAAGAAAATACTTTCAAAAACATTGTAAAAAATCTTACTCACCCCAAACTTTTGAATTGTGTGTATATATCTTTTTTATTAGTAATTTGGGCCATTTATGCATAAAAAATGAACCCGTCAGGATGCTGTAATATAAAAATTAAACTGGGACCCAATAAGCACCCATTTTGTACAAATGGCCCATCTGTTGCTTAGCGAGTGGCGGCACTGACCCTGAAGGTCCATCTCAGCTCTCAGACGCCAGGGTGATAGGAGACGTAATTAACACACAGAGATGTTTTCACTCTGTTTCACCTCTCTATCTGCTCAGCAGCCTGACACTGCGCTCTCCCTGTCTCCTGACGTCCTGTCTGGGCCTTTCAACATCAAATAATTCGGGGATCCATTGGATGTGAGGGAGTCTCACACCAGCCCTATCCTGTCAGTCTCTGCTCCATCCATTCCCTGCTGTTTTCTAGCTCTCTCTCCTCCTGACAGGCACAATCACTGACTGATTTCTTCTGCTGGCTGGATGCCGTCAGACCTGAACTTTGGGTCAAGACTGTGCGTGAGAAACCGATAAACCTATTATCTCTCTTGAGAATAATCCGCATCCATAATAATATGAACACAAGCACATTTTGGCTCCTTTTCACACTAAACAAAATACAGAGAATGAGATGAAATTACTATTTACAAACAAATGCTCAACAGCGATGCTTCGTGGCTCTTCAGGTAACCCATTAAATAGCCGTTTTAGATTAGTGTTTTATTCATATTGATTTGAAAATGACCAGAGCTGTCTGTGGGGTTGAAATACTCAGTTTTCAAAAGATTACTGGAGATTTGGGATTTTTTTAGACTTCCACCAGGATCATTGTCTCTGGACAAATGCAGGATTTGATTGGTGGAGTATTTATATTAAAATAGGACATATATTAAAATAGAAGTTGTTTTAAATTGTACTATTATCTCACAAAATCAATGTTTTTACCGTTTATTTTTTTCAGATCAGTAAATCTTAATTATTCCTATACTCCTATATTCCTATCCTATATTTAAACTCACACATAATTACATAAATGACATGAGTAAAGCTTGCTGACCCGTCAAAGATAATAGAGCAAAACATTAAAGCTTTAGGCTAAACAAATGAGAAGAAAAAGTGTTACTCTCCCCCTATTTAAAGTGTTATGAACTTTAACTGTTTACTGAATAAATACTCACAGACTTGTTACTCACACGTCCTTATGAGAGAACGCTGATGCATATCACAATGTCTTAAGGGCAGAAAACACGGCAGAGGGCACTAGACTCATGTTCATATCACATCTTCAGTGCATTTCTGTTTTTAATGTAAATTGACTTGTGCTTCACGGACATTAATTATACAGAAAGATTAAAAAAAAGAGAATTAATGAGAGCCGTGTTATGTCTGTCTGTAGAGATATAGAGGTCAGAGCTAACCGAGTTAACAGTCAAAGCTCACTGAGAGGTTCCTCTGATCAAACGTCTCGCATTTTCCATACATGTCTGAGAGATGCCCTCTCCACACAAACATCTCAATCGGACTCATCTCAAACTACAAGGAAATCCTCCATGGGAAGGATTTTTTCTTTTTAGTGGATACACATCAAATCTTTGGATTCAGTAGTTTTTGTGGGATGAAAATGCAACTATGCATGCTACAGTGGATACACAGAAAAGCAAAACATTTGAGAGATATAAAAAATGCAGTCAAGTATAAGCTTTATGCATAGCAATCACGAAAAATGCACAAAAGCGCTGTGAGATTTAAAACATCTCAGCATGTTCAATCAAATAATCATAAAGGAAACCTTACTTGACTTTATATTAAAAAGCACAGCATAAAAATGTCTTTTCTCAAACAGTGAGGACGAAAAAAGTGCTATTCATTTCTTTATTTAAAAAAAAACCCTAATTTTAAGGAAAAACAAATTACTGAGTCTGTCTTTGAGCCACCAAATGTAAATAATATACAATACAAATAAAATCTGTTTTTTTTTGGTCAAGGCTAATCATGAATACGATGCTACATATACATACACAAGGAAAAACAACTAAATAATTCAGTTGATATAGGGGCAAAAATATATTTTGGCATAAAAATAATGCAAAATACAGTTTCACGGTCACAATGAAATATTTCTCAAAAAGATTTGTTGTCAGCTGATGGATGCCCACCAGTGTATGGGCTGCTGATGAGGGCTCCTGGGATTTCCTTTACTTCACAAGAGAGGGAGAGAGACTCTACAGTGCACTATATAGGGTGTCAGCATTTTGTAGTGCTGTCCAAATTCTTAGTGAACAATTTCATTCCATATATAGTTCACTGTTGTGTACCCATAATGCAATCTGATTTATAGAGTTTAACTGGTTACCCATAAAGCAATGCGAAGAGGTCTGCCAAATACTAAAGGAAAAGTCAGGTTGCAACTTTAGTTTATGTTGCATCAACTAATAATATAATAATAATAATAATAGAACTTTGCCTTTTTTTTTAAAACAAATTGCACAGAGGAAATTATAGTTTAGTGGATGACACGTATTGTCTGTTATTGTCTGAAGGTGCCATATTCATCGATATCTAGTCAAATAATTTAATTCCCAACTCTATTACTGCTTTATGGAAGAATATTATGTGCTTCATTAAAAGAAGATCTGATATTCCTCTATAAAAGCCATAATCAACTAATTAAAGTCATAAAATTGTTACTGAATGAAAACATCATAAAACACATTTTAATGATTGCCGTTGTGTTTAAAAAAATTGATCTGATCCAATCTAAAATGATTAACTTTATAGGTAAGAATGCATCTACCAACATACAGTATAGCTAGCTGTTTTCCAACGTCAAGTTATATTTATACGAACTGTGTTTGAATGGAAGCTAATAAATAATTAACATGGAGAACTTTTGCCCCAAGAATAAACCAAAAACAGCTGAGCCAGAACTGCAGGACCTGGAAGGACCGAAGAACGTGATGGAGGTGACGTCCAACCAAATCATTAGGACATGTTTCCAAACGGACCCGTGGGTACAAATGTAAGAAGCTGAACGTGTCAGCTAGTGGATGAAGGTTCAGACAGACATGTGCTTCTTAGTGAATGTTCTCAGAAATATACAGTACTGCAGAAGACTAGCAGCAGATTTTTAAGTATAATGCTGGTGTAAACGGGGGTTTAATCTTACGGAGATGTGACCCAAATCCAAAAATGGATAGACACACACATATAGATGGCCAAACCAGGCCCGTCAGTGTGTGACCTTGAAAAGCCGTATGTATTGGTGGTGACATTTTTGTCCTACATGCTAAAATTATCCCCTAACATTTACTTTTCACTAAACCATGTCTCACACACACACACACACACACACACACACACCGCAGCAGCATTTCCTATGGTGATTCTGTTGTTTTCCAATGTGAAATCAACCCTCCCACTACATCTGGGCCTAACAACATGAGCAAGTACAAAGTAATTAATATTAAAAAAAAATTTTAATGATTATCCACATTATTGTAACAGTTATTTTTGTATAATATATATGATTATATATTAATCTTTTGTTTTAATAGAATGAGAATGAATAATTAGAATAATGAGAAAGTAATGAGAATTAGGTAAAACTAATTAACCTGAAATTAATTAAACAAAAGTGAAAACAACAAATGAAACAAACAAACAGGAAACAAATAAAAAACATAAATGAATAAATAAATATCATCTTGACAGTTGTTTTCTTTATTCAAAATGTTACTACATTTACTACATTTTTCTTTTTACTCTTTAGATTTTTGAGGTGAAATATAACCTGGAAACCTCTTTATGAGATTCACCCTAGCATTAATAATCAGAAATATATATATATATATATATATATATATCACCCTAGTATTAATAACCATAAAAACAAAATCAAACAAAGAAACAAATGACAGTATATACAAACAAGAATAGTTCTGTAGTAACTATTTACGGTTCCCAAGCAACATTATAACTTTACATTAATAATGAAAGTGCTTCAGCTCATCGACTTATCCAATCAGAATTTAGCATCAGAACTATTCACTATTGATCTGATGTTCAGTGTGGGAGTCAGTTGCTAACTCTGGGCTGTCTGGATGTCTGATTCATTCAGCATACAGTATCGCTATTATTCAGACCGATAACTAGTGAGTAGGGGTGCTCCGATTGATCGATCACTATCAGCCGATAACCGCTTTGGGTTGTTTGATCGGTGGTCTCAATAAAGGCAGATCTCAAAAAAATGATCTCAATCTGATGACGCTCCTGCCATGAGAGATTTGGTATGACATGCAGAGCCACCGTCTCAGTCTCTGTCTGGCACGGGTAAAATAATTATTATGCTGAAGGTGAGGTGCAATTCATATTTCTTCATTAAATAACTCTTAAAGTAATTTGAAAAACTTCAGTGGGACATAATTTCACAAACAGCGTGAGTGAATCACCACAAGCGCGCTC
>NW_015551103.1:386227-388446 GCF_001515605.1 Sinocyclocheilus anshuiensis
CTTTCCCTCTCAAAATTCGCAAATGGCTTGAAATCACATCGCATCGCTGCATCGCGAGCTGCACGCTGCACAGTTGACACAGGAATTGTCACTTGCACAATCGAGGCAGTGTTGCATCGTCACTAAAGTTTATAAATTGCATTTCTTTTTAATACTTGCCAGTGTTTAAACCATTCAGCGCTTGCGCACTCTTCTGGAGACCATGCGCTCATGCACACTCGCAGTGCACACACATAACGCCAGGTTCACGGTTGCGGTCCGGCAGTGTGTTCCAGGAGCAGTGCGTCTGCAGCAGTGCAGAGATCGTTTCCGCACCGAGTCTATTTTTGCTGCGCTGCAAGTGTACTGTCTTTCACAGTCAACACATATGGCTTGTCGGCTAGTTTTAAAGGAAAAGAGCACTTTTAGATAAACAAGGTAATAATAGATGGCACTCGTGGAGGTAGGAAAACAAAGTTCTTTATGAATGCAGGATTGCTTGTAATAAAGATTTAAAAGCAAAAGGAAAGGCAGTAGAGCTGACTGTTTCTGTCAACGGTAAGTTTTAATTTAGAATGTTTGTGATACCTTAAGAAAAGTATTTTAAATGTTTTGCCACTGGCTTGAGCAACTTTTTTGTGCTGTGTGTAAGCTACTGTGCAACAATTGCACGAGTGTAAAAACAAAAATGCACTGCATGATCTAACATTTAGGTGAGATAAATATACATTTTTGAAAAATGTCTAAACAATGCTCCCCTCCACCCCTCAAATAAATAAAAAAATCCCCTCTCACAAGAGTCACCTAAGAGAGGAATTCATTTTCAAAAATTAAATTCAGGCCCTGAATAAATGTCTAAAATTCCTGATTGGAGTATTACTATAAATAATTCTACATTATAAAAATAAGGCTTTAAAAAGATCGGTATCGGTGATCGTATCGGCAGATACTGCTTTCTGTGATCGGCCTCAAAAATCCTGATCGGAGCACCCCTACTAGTGAGTTTATTCAGAGTGATTCATAAAACACTTTGACCAATTCATAAAAAAGAAATCAAACTCCACTTGTTTACGAATCAGCCATCACTAGCTGAACAATGCCATACTCTTGTCTACTGTTGTCACATGCAATTGACATTTCTTGCCTGCTTACCATCTTACTGCACCCAATCTTTCTCTCATGTCACATTCAATTCAGACTGCGAGTTCACAGCTCAGCTAAAATATAAAATCTAGTTACTGTAGGGCTGTAGATTTAGATTCTGCTCAAACAACTGTGATCTCTGAAATATGTCCTCAACCCTCAAAACTTCCCCGAGCAGTGTCAATCTTGACAATGATAAAACCATGAAAGTGTAAAACACTAAACTTTCATCCGTTTCCCTAGATGCAATGCTAAGATTTTTTCCCGCTTGTGCTGATATAACCCTACATCAGTATGTGATCATAAAAGATTCCCTCCCTAAGCCTGTATTCACACTTCCACTCCCCAGCATAAACCTCGCTACAGCGCTATCCTGAGAGGAAAACCTGTACGATATCAAGGTAAAGAGATAAGGGGTTCGGCCCTGACCCACTACAGAGATGGACAGGGGAATCACTGAGTGAAGACACTTAGTCGGCTGGCCCTGGCTGATCCTGAACAGCCGTTTGGATGCATTGTCTGGATTACAGCTAACTATCTCACACCACCAGAGTTGCAGGCTAAAAAAAAAAAAATCTCAGTGTCAACACACTGAAGATTCGGAAGAACACACTACATTTGGTGGCTCAGTGTTCATTTACGGGTAAATATTTGTCAAGCAGGGTTGTGTACCATTCAGAAATGAATTGAAAATGGCTTTTACATTTTGATCTATCTCTGAAATTGAAGTGAGGTACACTGAAAAAAAAATGGTGTTGAAACAATTTTCACTCAGAAATTGCTAGTAAATTTCACAATTACAAAGAAATGGCAAGAAACACATTAAAGTTCATGCGAAATCTTGAAGTAGAAAAACTGAAATAGTATTTTCATGTAAACCAAACTCTAATAATCTTTGTTTTATTTACAAGTTATTTTTTTATTTTTTTACAGTGTAGCAAAAAGGTAGAATGTAGAATTACAATTCAAAGTTTGAAAACTGTTTAAAAAGTCAAGTAGGAAGGTTTATAGCCTTTAGAATGATAGCCAGATAAAATATCAAATAATGAAATATGTAAACTTACATACATATTTCATATTTTATCTGTGTGTTTATG
>NW_015551103.1:388811-399837 GCF_001515605.1 Sinocyclocheilus anshuiensis
GGCGTTTTCAGATTTATCCACTCTGGGACCCGGTTTAAAAAAATATCGGTTTCACTCTCCCAAAACGCCGGATCCGTGTGGACGAAATGCCTATACGACACAAAATGTATGCGTATACAGCTAAACACGTCTCCGTGTGGACGGGGGTCTAATATCAAATATCACTCTCTTCTTCTTACTATGATATGTCCATAGAGCTTTTTATGTAACATAGTCTAACTGGACTGTATTAAACTGACTTTTATTTTTCTCCACAAGGCCTTGGGAAGGTCTTTGCAGTGGATTTCTGAGAGAAAATAAATAATAAATCATGCCTTATCACCAGGTGTACACAAACCTTAAATGACCAGTAGGGATGGGTACCGAAACTCGGTATTTAATCGGTACCGGGGCTAAATTATATCAGAGTATAAAGCAATGTTAATTCAGCTCTTAATTTGTCATATTATATATATATATATATATATATATATATATAAAACAAAAAGTACCGATAAGAATACCGTTAAAGTACCGAATCGATAAGCAGTATCGATAAGAGTAGTAATACCGTTAAAACCTTAACGATACCCATCCCTAATGACCAGTCCTTGATATGGTGATGAATGCTTGAAGTCAATATACCCCAATGAGCTGGATTATGAGGCAATAAAGAGCTCTCTTCAAATGGCGATGACAGTAATCTAATGAGTGACACGTTTTGATGTCAGACAGTCCCTGTCTTTTCCTTGACAAAGTCATCAGGCAGTTAAACCTCACGGGCACAGAGTGAGTTTTTCTCCTCTAGGCTTCGGTGAAAGATGAACCGGCGTCTAATTCATTTTCTCTTTGTTGTTTATCTAAAGGCAGGGCTGGATATATCATGACAGATTGTGACAGCGCCGTAAGGAGGAGGCTGTTAAGATGCCTGAAAGGTTCAAATGTAATTGCAGTTTTCTCCTTTTTGACACTCTCTCTTTCTGCAGGCTAAAATAAAAATGGAAAAATTAACCTGTGGGGTTCAAGGCTATTGGATTTGAGTTTCCCTGATATGAATCTTACACACAGATGTTGTGAACAGCAACTTTGAGTTGTCAGAGTTGGAATAACTGAGACCGAGGACAACAGTAACACTAAATATCTTTGATCAAAAACCAGGTAAGAGCAATGACACATGCTCAGTACAGTTCTCTGTCTGTCTGAGAACAACTGATTTGGAAGAATAAAAGCGATTCCTCCCTCCCCCCGGATATAAAGTATTTTTCTTCTTCTGTATAAAGTTATAATGATTTTGAAACTTTTAACTTTTGTTTATTTCATGTGTGGGTTGTTGGGTAAATGTTAGCATGAATGGCAGATGTTAACACTGTAGCTACCATACAAAAATTGTACGATGCAGTGAGGTTGGGGACAATATTAATAGTTATAATAACTATTATTATTATTATTATTATTATTATTATTCATCTTACAGCATTAACAGACTTATAATTTTTATGTTTAAAAAATTTAATTATATTAAATATAATAGAAAGCTTACATTTAAAAATATTTAAATTTAAAAATAAATAAATAAAATGAATACAAAAATAAAACTTTTCTTTATGTACAATACAATTTTAATGCCACAATAAAATATTAAAATGTAACATTTTAAAAATAAATATAAAAAAGTTTTGAAAATAATTTCAATACTCCTTTTTTACAATAAAATTGGAACATTACAAGATTAAAACATTAATATTTAGAGAATAATATCAAATTTACTAGCATAAAGTTTAAGCTTTTTTTCAGATTCATAATAGGGGTGTAAGATTTCTATTTCAAATTTCATAAATGAGCTGTATTACTACAACTTTAATTAAAAAAAAAAAAAAAAAACATGGCACTAACAAATTTGCTTTTAATGAACCAATTGCACACCCAGGGAAAAAAAAATAGTGAATGATAGATCCAGACAGAGTAAAGGATGACGCAACCTTTGTCCACCTCAGTGCTTTTCCTGTGTCCGCACTATGTAAGACACTGATAGATTTGCCAGTCCTTCCCATCCTCTTTAAAAAAGAAATAACCCATTTTAACCCGTCTCTCATGGCATTGATTGATAGGCTATGAGCGTCGGACTTAATAACCTCTATCATACTATCCAACCCCTCTGCTGGCAGCAGGCGCTAGTTTGTTTATGGGTGGCATCTCCTCCAATATGCCATGTGTGTGAAAGCTCTAACTGTGCTAATGGTGTGGGCTGAGGGATTGGACTGTCAGCTGGGAGTGAGGCCTCATTTTTCTACCTGCCTGCTGTCCACGTTTCCAACCCCACAGAACCACCCCTTTCCGCCTTACCCTCTGTACCCCGATCATCTGTCAGCCTGGACCTCAGCTCCCATGATGCAGCAAAAAAAGAGAGATGGCTTGTCAGCTCCGGTTGGCTGAGTGACAGTTCTACATGTTGGATCAGGGTGGATGGGGCTGGTTAATCTGGTGGTGTGGCCACATGGATTGTGTTTGTCTCGCTTGGTTAGCTTATTCACATTGAGGAAGAGAGCAAATGTTCCTTCAGCTTATTTGAGAATGTTTTAAAAACAAACGTTCATGACTGCCACGGTAGCATATGAAAGCTCAAGCATATGAAATTAATTTCCCTCCTAAATGAGCGTTTACTGTCTATTTTGGCCAAAAGAAACAAGAAAACATCAGGTTCGGGAAGTATTCTAGGTTATTAGCTCTTTGATCATGATATCCGAGCGCTCTTCTTGCTTTCAGAGTAAATGCTTTCTCTCTCTGTGATGATCTGAACAATTACACAGTGCAGAAGAGGCAGGTTGCAGATTATTTATTGAATCAAACATAATTGCATTCTTTCTGAAGTGCTGAGATCTCAAAGGCACTTTCTTGAGGCAGAATCTTGCGCATACACAAGTACATCATACACTACTGTTAAAAAGTTGTTGTTTTTTTATTGGATACTTTTATTCAGCAAGGATGCATTAAATTGATCAAAAGCGACAGTAAAGATATTTATAATGTTACAAAGAAAATCGTTCACACACACACACACACACACACACACCTATTTTAAATTTTGACTATAAGAAGAAATGTTACTTGAGGACCAAATCAGAAAATTAGAATGATTTCTGAAGGATCATGTGACACTGCAGACTAAAATAATGGCTGCTAAAGAGTCAGCTTTGAATCACAGCAATAAATTATATTTATATATATAATAATAATAATTATTATTATTATTAATTAATAAGTTAATACAGTAGGGGAGACCAAGGTAAAACATCTCTGTAATATGTGTTTCCTTCTGGAGCATCAATGAGTGTTTGAACTTTTTTGTAGCAGTGGCATGTAAGTCCCTCAGCTGTCATCAGTGAGAAAAGATGGATCTCAAAATCATACAGTCATTGTAGGAAAGGGTTCAAATATGCAGAAGTTGCTGGAAAACCAAATAATTTTGCAATTTAACTGTTCAGGACAAACAAGGGACTCAAACAAGGGAACAACTATTACAACAAAAAAAAAAAAAACAGCTGTGGATCATCCAGGTAACAACACGGTATTAAAAACCAAGCGTATGCAAGCATAACTTTTGAACGGGTCATTTTTATAAATTCAACTATTATTTTCTCTTGTGGACTATCTATCAAAAACTACCCACAAGCTTTTGAACGGTAGCATACACATACATCAGGCACATTATGCATATTTGCAGACTTCAACATACTTCTTTCTAAAAAACAAGAGACAATTTTGAAAATGAAAGGCTGGGAGAATTTAAATACATGAAAAGATTGTAGAGGTAATTTGCTCATCATCGGCTCGTTCATTTCTACATTATATGCACACATTGCCAGCATACATGTAAGTTGCTATCTAAACCGCACACATGCTTCTTCATGCACACGTTCAGAATCACTCATATACATACACTGAAAAGGTTTAGAGGATGAATAGACATTTTCCTTACCATAAATTCCTGTCGATATGCATGGAAAGGCCTGTAATAGAAAAAAAAGCAAAAAGTAAGCCAACTCTGAAATTAAATTAATATAAAATCACATAAATTCTGACCCAAACCTAATCAGGAAGAAGAAAACCACCTTAGAATCAGAAGTTAGTCATTGAAAGTACAGAGTTCAGAGGAGCAGGCAATGAAATGAGCCCAACTTTACAGTTTTCAGCCTTGGATTGTTGTTTCTTTCCAGTTCCTGCTAAGCTTGCAATTTGATAACATGCATGAATTTCCTTAAAGTCAACCCCTATGAAATTCTACTCTGTGAATGGTGTTTCAGAGAAATTTGACGTTTAGTGAACGTCGAATGTTTCATTAATAGCCAGTGGGAATAACTGCTAATGCAAGCTTACACCAATCATCAAATATATATTAAAAAGCCTAAAGACATGGGGCGTTGCTTTTTACTGAGCAGACGTGTTTGTTTTTGTGGATCTCCAGGCTATACAGAAACACTTTGGCTTCAAAGAAAAGGATAAAATGAGCGTTTCTTCCTGTTGGGGTAGACAGAGCGCTTGCATTTGGAGCAGTGCTTTGACGCGACGTGACACGCAGACATGACATCCACCTAAATCAGTTTGAGATAACACATATTGCCATATACAATAACAGTGATATCCCCACCTGTAGGCTTCGCCACCTGCTTTTGACACGCACCCAGTGAGAAAGATCCATTTCGATTTACTTCCCCTAGCGAGAGACTTCAAAAGCAACATTTTGCCTGTCGTCTGGTGTTGATCTAATTAATCTGACAGTTAATTAAGGCACAGTCATATTTCAGTATGTCAGGACACGTATAGTAGCTGGATGAGAGATGGCCTCTGGGAAAAGTATGTCAGCCTGTAGAAGACATCCAGAAAATGTGCACAATATTTCAATACTCCTGAAAATTATAAATGATCCACTCATGGCCTTTACAATATCCTGGATAATTCTGAAGGGTAAGTGGGGCCTTGGATTGGAGCCACTTGGAATCTGGGAAATGTTTGGATCTGTTAAGATGATGGAGCCCTGAACTGTCATAATTTCTGAGGAAAATCAGAACAACCCATTGTGGCAAGTGTTGCCAGTGCAGGTGAACATGATAATCCCAAAGTGTCTTTTTGCCTCATTTCAGTTGTGGATTTGGCACGAGTAAAAAGTGAATGAAAGATTTAAATATACATGAATTGGTAAAGACTCAATAGAAAAACACTAAAAAAACATTTAGAAATGTTTAATCTATTTTACTGTATGCAAGATCTACATATGCAAATACATGTGAAATGTAGGTTACTATGTGACCCGTGAGCAAAGATGAACTTAACCTCTTGTCTATTATTTTTTAAATTCTACAGAACACAAAATAAGACATTTTAAAAACAAGATTTAAAAACAAAACAAAACAAAAAAAACCTTGGGTCATGCTCCAAAAAGTAGTTTAAATGGTCTAAATTAATTAAAAGTTAATGAAAACTTTCTGAGAAATACTCACTAATCAAGAACAGGGCGAGAACCCCTGATTTAGGGTCAGTTCTAGAATATGAAATCTGAGACCCTTTATCTCTCTTGTGTACATTTCTGGTCCCATCACAAGCAAATCTATGTTAACATGACCATATTCTAGTCAAGATGTTACATGATGACGTCTCATTTGTTGCTCTGAGATTTTGACATTAGAGAAAATAAATTGTCCAAAGTGTAAAAATGTCCTTAATTACCTGCATTCCAAAAAACAAATAAAAATGTGAATGAAGTGATGTTTATTTAGGTCTCAGTATTCAATGATAAATTATATATAATTTTGTGAACAGGTGCGTGAGTGTTTTTCTACCATGGAACAAAAAAGACCAGCGCGACTGAGGGAGAAACAGAGCAACTCCGATATTTATGGCCATATTTTTTTAAAGATTAAAAACTTACCATACTGTAATAGGTCTGGCTCTGAGGCACTTTGCACCAGATGTATTACTCAAGAGCAGGTTTAGAGCTGCAACAACCATCATTTTTCCATACGACCGCGTTCCACGCACCCCGTAGCACATTCATCATTTTTAGTATATTAATAAACAGTAAAGAGAAGATATTTATTCAAAGCTCTCATTTGTCTCCACAAACCAGCTGAATCTGTGCTTTAGCATAGCATTTATCACAAAAAACAAAGTGTGACCACTGCGTTAATGCAGCATTATGACAAATGCAAATTTCGCTATCATTTCTGTTTGTTTGGATCTAGATTAGAACAGGAGTAACCATTCGACAATAAAGTGAGTGTTAAAAAGGTGTGAATGCCAGTGCGAGCGGCATTTGTTGACGTCGCCCTGACCGGGCCAGACGCTGTTTAATGACACTCTAAAAGCTGCTAATAAGGCTTTGTTTTAAAAATGTTTGAAGTGCTAAAAGTAGGTATTTTCCATATCAAATGAGCTTTTGTGCTGCGATGAGAGCTTTAGCACAAAGCAGACTGTAATTGCAATAATGCTTCGCTAACAGAACATTAGAGGAAAAACAACAACACAAAACAACGATGATATCATTTCAGGTGACAGCTGTACAAATCAAAGGCAGTTGAGCTTTGCAATGAGGAACAGATGAGACTCCTACTGAGCTGTGTACCTCTGATTATAAACCATAACTTACTGCAACAATAAAAATTATACGACCGTACGGCAGATGATGCGGCGTTATCCTGCATACGCGCTTGACCTGATACCAGATTGTACTTTCATATTTTCCCTGATGTTTTTGGTACTTTCTTTCTGGTTTTTCCCAGAGAGGAGGGGCTTTGTTTGGCTGGTTATTATTTTACAGGGTTGTGTCAAAGCACTGCTTGTCAAGATCAATATTTCAGCTGAGTCTTTCACTAAAGCTTTGACCTTTCCAGGTGTACATCCCGCTTGGGCTCAAATTCCCCATGATGAGCAGCGGAGGAGGGCCATTTTTAGAGCGCTGCTCAGCTCAACACAATGTAAGCACACTCGCCTGAGTCCCTGCGGGGTTCAATAAAGACCTGCTCAAAAAACATACACACAACGGCATGCTAGAACTGTCCAACATGCTGGAATGTCATTCTGGTGATACCAGGGCTACTTCATGTGAAATCAACATGAAAGCAACATTTAAACCATTTACTTTCTAAATTCATTCCTGGTCTTAATTCTTAATTATCTCAATAAAATCAAAACAGATGGATAAAATCCAGTCAGACACTACATTTTTCTCTTTAAATATTTAGTTTCACTCAGAAATATGGCACATTACAAAAGTAACATGTTGGGAAAGTTGCTTTACCTATGTGTACTAATGTTTACATTCACACCATTTTTTTTATTTGTGTGTTGATTTATTAATGTTAATAATAATAATGAAGAGCACCGATAAAATGCTAAAACTTTTATTATTATTGGTGTTGTTATCACAATTAGTTTTACAATTAATAATAAGAAGAAGAAGAAGAAAAAGAAAAAGAATGTTGGTATTATTATTATTATCATCAAGAACAATAACAACTACTAAGACTATACTAATAATAGTTTTTGAATGATATCTGTTACCCCTTATATAATATATAAAATATTGGATTGTAATGTATATAAATGTTGGAATTTATATTAAATATTTAATCTGCATTGGAATTTTCATCCCAAAGGCAAATGTCCTATCAGCAAAATCAATTATAAACAATTTTCAATTAAAAACATTCCAATAATTCCCAGTTTGGCCCTTAGCAACAGATAAAACACATTAGATGATACCCAGCATATTTGTCCTTTCACCCACTGTACTGGCTTAATAGAGCAAAAAGTATCATTAGAAAGTAACATGGAAGAACATGGATCTATTGGTTTTACATGGCCACACATTGACTGAATACTCAATAATGATCAATAATGATAATATTCTTGGATGTTCACTTTCTAAATCCCTTGCAATTATAGGTAAAGAGCAGAGAGACAGTCTCGCTATTGAGTTCTTTGAGCAAAAACACACAGCTGGTGTGTGTGACTAATCATTTCTAGCTGGTGGAGGTGATAACTGCTTCACAGTGCAGCAGGATACACAAAAACAGAAGCCCACAACTCACTAGTTGATTTAGCTTGGCACAGTTACGCCACTACAACCATGGCCAGCAACTCTTGTTTATATATATTACACCGGTGCATTTATATCAAACCACTGCCTTAATTAACAAGGCTTACATTATTACACCTTTGCAGTGACTTATGGTCCTGCGGCTGGATTATTATTTCTGATCTGTCAGTTCATTAGGACCGAATCAGGCTTACGGCCCACTTGCTTTTGCCTGCTTATTGTGTTTTGTGTTTATTTGCTTGCAGTAGCATGTTGAAATTGGTCACAAGGGAAACAATTCCACTGCAACCGCTCTTCTCTAATCAATCATTTCTTCTTGTGTTCTTCAGGTTGTTTATTAAGATTATTATTGTTATTTATAATAGACACACCTTTTTAGCTGGAACTCCCACTAGGTTTAAGAGCAGCTCTTACTTGAACATATTTCTGTGTGGGTCTGTGTTTACATGCGTCAACAGGCCAAATACAGTTTCTGCATTTCTGTGCTTGTTATGTCATGCTGCAGAGTGCTCTAGTGCCATTTATGTTATATGTTTATGTGGGTGATCAGAGTAGGGATTTTCAAAATTGAGTAGTTGGTGGGATGAATGAATGACAAGTCTATGTATAATCAGACTGCTTTAGGGGGATGCCTGACACAGATCAAACACTCTTCTTAGCCCTATATAAACACTAAGCACAACTTTCAATAGCATGATTGACAACTATTCAACACATAAATCAGCTAAAATAACAATAAACGTCAATTTTATAAAACAGACATCATAGATTCTGCATAAAACAGACACTGCTGACAGTCTAACAGTTACAGCTGCTAAATATATATATATATATAAAAATCAAAAGTTTATCAGTATCTGTTTACATTAGTTAATGCCCTGCAGTGTTGTTATCATTAATTATGATAATAATTATGAAATGTTGCTTTGGCAACTAACTAAAATAAATAGTATTACAATTACTAAAACTGAAATAATTACTAAAGGGAAATTAAGGTAATTTCCATTGGCCTAATGGTTAGAGAGTCGGACTCGTAACCCAAAGGTTGTGGGTTCGAGTCTCTTACCGGCAGGGAGGTGGGGGGAGTGAATGTACAGCGCACTCTCCAACCTTCAATACCACGACTGAGGTGCCCTTGGGCAAGGCACCGAACCCCCAACTGCTCCCCGGGCGCCGCAGCATAAATGGCTGCCCACTGCTCCGGGTGTGTGTTCACGGTGTGTGTGTGTGTTCACTGCTGTGTGTGTGCACTTTGGATGGGTTAAATGCAGAGCACTAATTCCGAGTATGGGTCACCATACTTGGCCACATGTCACGTCACGTCACGTCACGTCACTTTTTTAATAAAAACACAAAAGAAAATGACAAAAGCAAAGTTGCCAAAACTAAAATTTAAAATATAAAAAAAAGCTAATTCAAACTATTAATAAATTATATAATAGTATATAAATAATACTAAGTATTATATACTTAGTATATAAAATGTATTGTACATTATTATTTCATATTAGATAATGGAAATAATATTAACAAATGAGGCCTTGTTGTAAAGTGTTACCAAATCTAGATGAATTTACTAGCTGACTAACTGGGATGACTAGTCAAACATATCAACACACTGACCCTACTAAGTATGAAATATGCTCTTTCACCCTGCAAAGTTTATCTTTAACCCCACACCAGCATTTCTTGCTTTAATCAGGTGAGCCCAAAGACCTTGATTATCCGGTTCAGATGTGTTTGATTAGAGATGGAACTAAACTGGTACAGATGAACCAGATACAACCTTCTGAAAGTCTCCAAGAGTCTTTTATTTACACGCACACCCCCAGGTCATCCTTCTAATTAAGGAATTATCCACTTTTAGAAGGTGGAATCTCAAAGCAGATCTTAAATCCTTTTAAGCGTATCCATTTAGGTAACAAAGCCATTTGGAGAGGACACACCATGACTTGGACTGGGACACTTGGCATGGCCTAGCTGTGTAGAAACTCTGTCATGTGTGCAAATAGAGGCTCTGATTGCTCATAATCAGTGTTGGGAGTAACGCATTACAAAAGTAATAATATTACAGTAGTATATCACTTTTTGCTGTAACGCAGTAATATAACGCATTACTAATAAAATTTGGGTATTATTACTCGTTACAATCTCAGTAAGTTACAACAACATATTTTAACTCAAAATTAAGTGGTGAATTTACCAACACCGCAAAACAGCACCAGAGAAAATATTCTGAGGGTAAAATAGTTTGTCTGTTTCCTGTTGCTGGAATTAGATGGTTGAGATGACTGCAGAGACGGATTCTACATTTGTGAGATGGACACACTCCTGTTTTTTTTCAGTTAATTGGAGAAAAGGATAAGAATGCATAGTCAGGTGCAATATGTGCGACACCAAACTCTCAACATGGAGTGTAGTGTAACGCATTACAATTCAGAGACAGTAATATTGTAATATAACTAATTACTTTCAAAAGTCAGAAACTAGTAATATATAATGTATTACATTTTGGAAGTAACTTGCCCAACACTGCTCATAATCATAGAACTGTTCTCATGTCCAGCCCGAGCTGAAGCAGTGCATGCAGGTTGCCATGGGAACACAGTGCTAAAAGCACCAGAGACGAGGTGACCCACTGGTAACAGTCTTATCCTGCATGTTTGTTCAAGGAGCTACTGAGAATAAATCACACAAGAGAGAGATGAGCTCTTTCTCACTGACAGTAACAGTGCTTCAACACTTCAGCCACATTCATCACAGTCACAAACAACAGCTTTCTATAAAGTGTTTAACAAAAATAAGTCAATACTCTATAAAACATTCATTAACAAGCAGCCATACACTAAATTTAGTTTTACCTGACCTTTACCTTTTCGTTGCATTGTGATTTATAATAAGTCAATACTCTATAAAATATTAATTAACCAGTCTTAAAGCAGCCATACACTAAAT
>NW_015551103.1:399879-411965 GCF_001515605.1 Sinocyclocheilus anshuiensis
CCCCCCCCCCCCCCCCATACACACACAATTTTTGCCTCTGTACCTTACACACATTTCCCCCAAATGTTTCTGAAATACTGATCTGTTAATCTGTAAATCTCTCTCTCTCTATTTTCCCAATTCACTATTCATAAAATGTATTATGGTCAATACAGATTTATTTTTAAGTGTCTGAGACCATTTTTTTTTAAATATTTTTGCTTTTGACACAAAATTAACTAATAAGCTACAAAAAATATAAGTGGATGAATTATGAATCATAACTAATGATTTTGTTATTTTATCTTGCAAAACAACTTCACTTACATAGCTATTGGTGGGCATTTTCAGTGACTTTCTGTCGTATACATCAATACGCCCGTAGGAGAGTGAGGCACGAATCATTCTCTCAACTAATTCATTCAAACACAATGATTCATTCAGGAGGAAAACAAGCGACCATCTTTGTAAGCGAATCATCTTTGAGTGGTAACAGAAATAAAGCTAAAATAAAAATTAAATATTAGATGACAGCTTGAACAAAATGAGAAATTAGAAGTTGAAGTACTAAAATTCCTATCACTGAAAAAAAAATATTGATTTTTTGTATAAGAATTTACAAAAGCACATTAAACTAAAATTAAAATAAAACAAATTACAAAAAAGCTAATTCAAAATATAAATAAATATAATAAGAGTAATAATAAATCATAGTAAAATAACAACTGTTCTGTTCAAACACAATAATTTAAGTGATCATCTTTATGAGTGAGTCATTGAATCATTCACTCTACCAATTCATTCAAAACACTTCGTTTGTAACTAGTTTTTTGACAGAAATAGACAAAGTAATATGACGATGTTTATCTAAAATATAAATAACCCAATGCTAACTTATTGTTTATTGAACTGTTGTAAAAAACATATCATACTTGCAATATTTTTATGTATGCACTTTCTGTGTCAAGCGTTCCAAAGCACTCGGTCCATTCTACCATTGCTGATACGGTATCATTTCAATTAATAAACGGTAGAGTTCATATAACTATTTCAATACATAAATAATTTGTATGGCCAGTCTAATCTAATTCAATATTTCATAACACATGCCGGTCCAGCTAGTGATGCTAATAGACACCGTCATGGTACATGAGAATGACAGACAGACTCAGGGGAGCATCAGAGAAATCCTAGTGAACAAAGGCCAGTAACTGACAGAGCCACTGGTGCAATGAACTTGATTAACACTCTATCACCACTTTTATGGCTGACCAACTGCTGCTCCTTCATGCAGTCTAACAGAAGAGTTTGATATCCTCTAAACAACTACAAGTGCTTGACTGAAAATGAGGAGTAAACTTTCACAGTTACTTTGATAGCCCCAGTACCACACAAGTCCATGCAATAACCTGAATGAATGAATGAATGAACGAACGAACGAACGAACGAATGAACAAACAAATGAATGAATGAGTGAGTGAGTTAAAAAAAAAGTGGGCAATACAGTGAAAAAACTTTCTAAAACATGCTTTTGGCCTTTCAGCAAATGAAAAACACACAAAAAAAGACTGACATAGTATTACTACTTACTCTACTTAAAATACAACAGGAAGAAAATACACTCGCGAAATCTCTCTAGCTTTACAGAAATGCACAAGAACAAACATCTGGGGTGTGACATTTTAACCGAAACAACGTGTGTTGTGAAGGAACAAAGAGAACGAAAGCAGTTCTCGCAAGTGCACCAACACGTCACTTGAATTCTGTCCACTGCCTGATTTTTATAGTTCAAGCTCCAGTGTGTTGTCAGCAGCGGCCCCCTTTAAAAAATGCATCATACTGATTGCTTTGTTTGTGCCGACGGATGAAGGCTGGTCTGCCCAGCTCTGCAGCATGTTTATCAGCAGGGCCCTGGAGACGACACTTCACCCTGACAGGCAGAATAATAGAAGCGATTCTCCTCTATCCGCCGCACAATCTCCCTCTCATTACAAAACGTCCAGATCAATTCCTTTAAAGCCCTGAACTTTACATTGATTAAGATCTTTACTCTGACACATAGCTAATGGTCTTATTAAATGTTTTATTGTATTTATCATGAGAGCTATGACATTATAAATTGAGGATGGCATTCGAATCAGGGGTTTAAAAGGGAACTATTAAAATGGGAATTGAGAAGAAAAGAATGGTGTAAGAAAATTTAAAAATGACTATATGACATGTATCTGCACATACAGCAGCTACTGTAGAGTATAAAAGTGCAGCTTACACTCAGACACAGCAATACCTCACTCTTATGAGATAAAATATTGTATAATGCAAACTGGCAATGTGAAAATACAATAAATAAATACCAAATCAATATTAAAATAAGGAAATGTTTTGGGTATCAAGCAGTATTCTCATATACATTTTTTTTTTTTTTATTAAGGAATATGATATCAACCTCTGAAACTGTGTTGACCAGCCTACTGAGGACTGATGTCCAGTGTCTCTTTGAAGTCTTTTACCAATTGTGCAATTTTCTGGATACACCAGAGATTAAAACACCACACCATTTCCCTAAAAGAGTTGACATCATACAAGTGTTTTTATTCCACATCCCAAAATGATTATTGGATGAAGACGAAGAATGAAACTTACAGTAATTGTACATTTCAGAAAAAGGAATCTTCATTAAATCTGCAGCCATTTCTTTCAGATGTAACCCAATTTTAAGCATTAAATAAGAATGAAAGGCCTCTTTTCAACCGACATTTTGGCCCATTCCGTCTTTAAATGGACATTTCTTGCATATATTATCATGTAGAGGACAAGAGGCCATCCTTTCTGTGTTCCTTGTCTTGGTTTCTCTCCTGTACTCTGCTCCCAGTGTAAAACAGCTAATTAAACATTTTTTCCTTTCAAGACATCCTTCAGGAGTTCAAAAGCCACATATCAAAGGACGGTTCAAAGGAAATGCAGAGTCAAAAAAGCAAAAGGTGCCAAAATGTTCTACATTTTAAGAAAGAAAAAAAAGTGACTGCCGGTTCAGTGCTGTTTCATTAGCATAAACTGTGAGGGATGTGAATGTCCAACAAATAAAGATGGAATGTTATTTCTCTCAGTGACATATTCACTTTTCTTTCTGCACAGACATATTCTAAGTGCTATAAATGAGCTTTTTTAGTCTGTGGGTTTGTCCTAATGATTTTAAATAATGAAACGACTTGAGGAGCGACACCAAGGTGTCTGAACCTCTCCTAACATTTCCTGCCTTCATTTCAAGCTACTCTATAATTGATTCTTGCGGTTCCCGGCATTTTAAAGGCATACTAATGACTGCAAAAAAAAACAACAAAAAAAAACAGTTGTCCTTGACTAATGGGGGTAGCCATGGAATTAAACGGTGAAATTGGTCTCTCTTCTTTTCCCACCTTTGACTTTGACTGTATTCATATTTTACCAATCTGAGCAGTTGATTAAAACGTGAGGGGGAAAAAAGATTCATATGTCTAATATCCGATGTCTGGTTAATTACACTTACAACAGGAGGGGGCATTTCATTACATCTAATCTGTGGTCACAAAACCAGACTGGAAGCGCATGATATAAATTATAATATACAAGAACAGATGATGTTTGCTCTGGCGGGTTTAAGACGGCAGCGAGGGACCGTGGGAGGTTAGTGGGGCGATGGGAAATCAGGAACATGACACTAGCATAAAGGTCACTGATATTGTGGTGCTCTGGGAGAAATGGCTGGCCGGCATCTGGGGTGTATTTTTAGACGAACGTCCAGTGCTAAAGGAGGACACAGGATTGTTGTCATTGGGGAGTGTTACTCAGGTGCAGAGTCTAATTGTTCCAGCTCTACAGCACCTCTGTGATGTATTCTGGGAAAGCATGTGAGCAGAGAGTCATTTTGAATTTATGAAACAAAACTAATTAACTTTGTTTTATCTATGTTATTTTGTTCAATATATAATTTATTATTCATCCACCTACTAATCAAACTCATTATGGACCAAACTATATGTTATTGCTACCTGAACATGTTTATTGATACTGCCTTAGGTTGAGAATCACATGCACTGATTTGGCTGTCGGAGACCATTATATATCCAGGCGATGACATTAGCTATTCTGTCTCTGACTTTACAGCCAAAAACTTCACAGACTCCACTCTTATAATTCCACATCTAATTAACGTATCTGCAGCAGAGAGATTTTAATATCAGATTTTACTCTGACTCCAAACGTTCTTGAGGGTATTCATTAGATGGTGTTCTTTGCACTTGATCAGGGTTATAAAGGCCATTTTAACTGATCTTTAAAATCTGGAAAAAGGGGTTTGAATTCCGGCTTAGGAGTTGCTGTGAATGGTGAGAAATATGTAGAATATCAGTACTTTGCAAATTAACAATTAACTACGATACATCTGTATTGACTTTTTTTTTTTCACTTTGAACTACAGACCATGGTACATTTTTTTTAAATTATAGAATGGATCTTTGAATGCTTATGCTTTTCTTGATACACAAGCAGCTACGTTCCACAAGCCTAATGGAAAGGTAATTATGAACATAATTGTTTTAGTGCTATTTTCACTATTACATAAATTTAATGGCAACCAGAATTTGACCATGTAATTCTCATAAAATGTAAAAAGGCATCAAAACACCATGCAGTGTTATTACTGGTAACAAATGCAACATATAATGCAATAATTTATTTATTCATTTATAAATAAATGAATGAATACATGCATACATAAATGTATATTTTCTGTGCATATATGTATTAAAACTAAACAAACTTAACTAATATTTTATATATTATATACAATAATTAATTCAACTACCCTATCCCCAATCCCTTAATTCAATTATGTAAACCATTTACTCAGCACATTCTATTTAAGTTGCCAGCTGGGATCAGACAAATCACCTATCAATATATTTCAATACACTGAGTATGTTATATCATTTACATGCTGTACTAAGCCTAAAATGGCAGAAACATAATAATAATGCTAGTGAAAATCACTATCACAGGTGTCTACAGATAAGAACAATCTGGAACTGTGTTGTCCAGTAGCTCTTTCCATCGTGTAAAGGAAAAAAAGGGCACATGCAAGTGCATGGCGTAGTGTATACAATTAACTTCAAAGCAGTATCTTTACCTCTGAACAAACAGGCTTTTTCCAACATGTCAGCCCACCCTGACCGAAAGCGCCTTTGGGAGTGTGGTGTGTTCGAACAGAAGTGCAGCACATATAGTCTGTGGGAAGAGCCACATGATGTGGTTGGCTCTCTCCCACTATGTAAGCACATAAATCTGCTTGTGCCCTGGAGGTAGGAACCGGCAGCACTAATTGACTGTAGAAAGATTAGGGGTCAGGGCCCCAGTAATATTAACATTAATAAACTTGATCCCTCAAATGAAAGCAATCAGCCGAGGGGGTAGTAAGGTCCCTTTCTGCAGCACCGTGACCCGGTCAGATTACTCTTAGATCCCTGAAAACAGATGCATGTGTGTAGAAGCATGCCTGTTAGATGCTAAACACAATTGCTGAGTGAAATATTTGTTAACTTGTTTTAACTAAGTGTTTTTAATAAAAGCAACAAGACAAAAAAATGTCTATCATGACGATAATGAACTATTTTTAATTAAAATATACACTACATTGCAAAAGAGAGGTCAGTAAGATTTAAAGAAACAAACTAATCAGCAAGAACACATTAAATTGATCAAAAGTGAAAGTATGTTTTAATAATTATAATGTAACAAAAAAATGTCTATTTTAAATAAATGTTATCTGAAAAAATATTTCATATTTTTTTACAGTTTCCACAAAAATAAATAAATAAATAAAATAAAAATTAATCAGCAACTGTTTTCAACAATGATAATAATAACAAATGTTTCTTGAGCCGCAAATTATCACATTAGAATGATTTCTGATGGATCATGTGACACTGTAGACTGGAGTAATAACTGCTGAAAATTCAGCTTTGACATCACAGCAATAAATTATATTTTAAAATATATGAAAATAGAAAACAGTTATTTTAAATAGTAATAATGTTTCACAATATTATTGATTTTACTGTATTTTTATAGTAAATGCAGCCTTGGTGAGCAAGAAACTCTTCTTTCAATAAATAAATAAAGAAAGAAATAACAAAAAACAAAAATCTTACTAACTGCAAACTTTTGAATTGTAGTGTACAACTTGTGAAGAAATAATGCAAGATACATTTTTAAGAAAAATAGTCAAAATAATGTAAATGCAGTAGTGAAATAATATTTGTTATTTTTCATTTAATTTTTTAATTTTGCACTTTCTGTCAACTAAAATTTGATTAAAATGAATGAATAGGGCATGAAAAAATATTGATTTAATTTTATTTTGTACCTACAGTACTTGTGAACCTAAGGTCTTGGGATTTGAATATAATGAAAGGTAGAGTACTGTGACCTCAGCTCAGAGAAGTTGCATCCAATATCTCAATCAGCTGCGGTGGGTATTCAAATGATTTTCAACAAAGCATCACTAGAAAAGATCTTCAGCAAGGACGAAGCAGAAATTAACAGGACACACATTAGCCCACCCTGTGGGTAGCCGTGGGGCACTTCTACAGAGGCACTGCCACTTTGATCCCAAAGCCCCACTGCTGCCAGGCCCAGAAGAGCCAGATTAGGCAGCCGAAACGACACAAAGCACGCCTGCTCACTTTGTTCGCCCTGGCTCAGTAAAATGACACAGAATGCCATGGCGCCCCAAAAAAAGAGAACCTCCTCTGAGGTTTCCACTTCTTTTGAGGCAAACTCAGCGTTGTAAAAAAGGGGAGCTCAAAGGACAGCGCAAGTCACTGATAACTATAGCATATAATGACCCACTTCGAGAATGACACTTTTGTTGCTACAGCGCCGGGACCCTTCGCTATTAGTCATGCTGTTGCCTCATTTTCATATGACCTTTCTTAGATTATGTTCTTTTTTTTTTTTTCTTAATGATGGCAGAAATATGGTCACAATATTCTAAAGAACTTTGAAGTCTTCTCAAGCCAAAGGTTGCTCATTTGGAGTGATTGCTAATTGATTACTCTGAACTTTCCATGCCAAATAAGGCTGTGTCTGTGGACTACTATGGGAGATCATCCCATAGTAGTCCTATCATTCACTGAAACGGAAAGTGGAAATTACTATGTCCGTTCATAAGGAAAGGTACATCTAACCCTGCGATTGAGACCATTCTTAAAGTGGATACTTCTCCCACAAGTCTCTGAGTCTTGAGTAACAACAACTGCCACAGAAAGATCAAAGCTGTTTCACAGTCTTTCTCTTCCCCTCTGACAGTATTATTTGGCAAGCTGTGAATGGGAATAAATGTGTGAGAACCATGAACTCTCTACCTCTCTACCTTCCACTCTGCCCCATTCTTCCTTCTTTTACAACACAATCATGAAGGGAGGTTTTTCTAAGCAAAATTGTCAATGCTTAAATTAATAATAATAATAATAATAATAATAAGTCAAATGTGCAAAACAATCAACTGAATACAATGCCATTTACTTCAATGAAGCATAGACTGTAACAAAGAAATATTGGTTGTTTTAGATAGCTTATTGTCTTAATCAATCCAGTACAGCATTGTTATAATTAAACATGCTCAAATATGTTCGAATTATGATTCAGAAGCTCAAACTGCAGAATGAGGCCAAACATGGGCTCACAATCCTTTATTACTGACTGAGCCTGTTAAACCACAGAAACGTGGCGTGTTTGAGCTTTTGCACTTTTAGGGTGAATTGTGTGACTTAAATGCCACATATGCAGCGTTGTTTTAGGTAATTTATCCCTAAACAGATATCAATATGTTCAAATTATAAATTAAAAGATCAGACTGATAAACCACATGAAAATTATATTCTATGTCAGGTATGCCAATCAGGAAAGGTGGGTTGAGCTTTAAAAAGGAGGAGGGACATGGGGAAATAATGACAATATAAAAACTTAGGTTGACAGACCCAGAACTTGATTAAACAATGCATTTAATATCTGTGAGTGGTGTGGGATCAGTGAATCAGCAGAACACGTTATAAAGTGGTAGGACAAAGTATAGTAGACAGTATACAGGAAGTACTGTATATAGCGGAAAGACAAAATTTCAGACAAAAGAAAAAGACAAAAGAGAGAGCAACAATTAAAAGCAACATTAAAGAATCACTTAAAAGCAGAAATAGGAAGTAGCATATTCAAAGTGAATGAAATGTTGAATTTAATAAAAAAACTGAATAAACTAGGCATCTTGCTCGTGAACAAGACTATATTTTTCATTCAGGTTGGTTGTAAGTCAATCTTGCTTACAACAATAACAAATCACTGAACAAATCTGAACCAATCTTTGTGTCACTGAGTCACTGAAATGATTTACACTTGATTCATCATTTGTCATCAGCTTGAGCTTTTTATTCATAAACTGAACAGGCAGTCTGAGCATTTGATTCATCCTTTGAACATTCAGTTATATTTTTAATTATGACAACGCCGTACTGGAATGATTATAAAAATGAAATATCAAACCCAATTGATATTTCATTTCCGTTCTGTTATGCTACCCCATTATGAGGAAAATTGATGCATTTGATTTATCACTTGATTTTAGTCTGAAAAAAAGCCCACATTTCATCTTCTGTATTAAAATTCAAAATGCAAAAAAGTGGATCTGCATTTAAAAACTACTGACCATCCTGTATTTTGTTCTGATGAAGTAAAGTAAAGGAAATAAAACAAGTGTTGTGGTGAAAGAAAAATAAAGGATGAAAAAAAGAGGCAAAGGAGAACATTGCTGTGCAGGCCGGCCCCTGGCAGTGGTCATCATTAAAGTGCTTAATAGACCATGTCAGGTCCACAACAGCTGACAGCCGACGGGTCCAGCGCTAAGTTTCCAGGGAGTGAGGGTCACCTTCAGGGGAGGAAGTGCTTTATCAGACCCTAAGGCCAGCCTGGCATCACACGCTCCTTCACCCTGCCCAGGTGCTCAGGATGGATGTCCACCGGCAGTCAGGTGGAACTGCAGAGCCCGACCTCCACGCCTTCAAAAATAGCCAAAAAACCATTAAGCAGGAAAGTGATGCAATTTCCCTACAAAAACGCTTTCACTTTCAAAAGACTCCAAAAGTACACACATTCCTTTCAAAGCTTCTTTTGTATTTGATTTCTGTCATTTGCTCTTCAGGTGAAAAGTAGCTTGCCTCTTGAGGAAGCATTGATTGGAAACGAGGTACAAACGATACGGCTTGAAGAAAGAAGTTACTGTATTTAACTTACTAACATATTTAAAGCTCGCTTGCAAAATGAAGCCAATCATTTCACTGACTGTTAGTCCACAGAAACGTAGTTTGTTTGAGCTTTTGCACTCAAGCCGCCGTCATAAGCCTCACTGTTGTGTGTGGAGTATCCGTTTTCAGTGTGAATTGTGTGAATTAAATGCCTCGTAGCAATATGTGTGCGGCGTGGGAGAGGCGCGTGCCACGGAGAGACAGGTATTCCATAACCGCTCAGAAACTGGTGCTCTGCTGCCAAAACAAATTTTGCTTCAGATGACTTTTGCCTGGAGAACAGATTAAGCTTTTGTCAACATCTGTGAAATATCCATGAGTATTAAATATCCATGAGTGAAGACGAATAAAAACAGTAGCTTCAGGAAGCGTGAACCCTGCCTGAATCTTATGACAAAGCTTACTGTCTTATAGCTGGTTATCAAGCCTATTCCCCTCTGAGAAACATAATTATATACCTTCCTTCCTCCAATGCATTTTAAATCACCTTGCATGGCCGATCCATGATTGGCTAGGGCTCCCAGAGTATAGCCTTGTTGCACTTCCAGAGAGGCAGGGAAGTGCCCTGAGCAGTCTCGGAGGACACGGTTTATCTGGGTCTGGACACAGGTGCGTCTCCAAATGAGAAACACTGAAGAGGGAATAAGCTCCCGGACGAGACCCCAAAACGCAGAAGCAGGGGAATGTGATTCAAGGTCGGCCGTGGTAAGCAGCAGCTCGGCACCGCTGATTGATTGGGTATGCAAGAAGCATCTGGCACACAGGAAACAGGAAGGTGACTGGGGGAATTACCAGGTGGTTCTGGTGAATTATAGCCACTTTGCCCAGCGCTCTTCCCTGTCTCCCAGCCTACATACGTACTGTTACAGAGCGGCATTGTCAAGCCGTTGATACCTTGTAGATAACGAGAGATTTGCGTGAGAAGGCCAAATGCGCATGTGGCACTTATGACAACATTTCTGACAAACATCTTTTGTTTTTCATTCATTGCAACACAGAGACCCTAGGATCGGATGTCTTTAAAATGCCATACTAAAAAAACCCCAAAAAAAACATTAGAACCTTTATATAGATGATCGTCATGAATATTGATGATGCATTAATTAACATTCAAATTTAGCCATTCAATTTTCAATTACAGCTCGGACGTAGCTAGAGTGAAACTTCAGTGATTTAATTACATTTCACAAGAATGAACGTGATGGATTGTGTCAAGTCAAGGCCGATAATAATCTCACATTTTCAAAACTATAGAAAGCCAAAGCGACTGGGTCATAAGCACTTGGAAAAGTCTACAAGGAAAAAAAAAACCATCAGGGAAATCTAATCAGACCACCATCTGAGAGTTGCACAGTTCGGGGCCATTTTAAGACAATAAGAGGGGACTTTCGGCCAGGCACCCACACGCTTCCCACTGAGTCCCTAATCAGCTCTGCTCTGCTGGAGCAAGACCTCAGAGAGCACAGCATACGGAGAGGGACAGGAAAAGCATCACCCCTGTCGCTTTGTATATCTCATGCCTCACTAGTCCATAATCAGTTATGTATAATGATGGTTTGCAAAAGACATCAAAATAGGAAACTGTGTAAGACAGTGTGGGTTAACTAAAAAAACAATAATATGGAAAGCAAACACGGAAGACTGTTACCAGCAGTCGTGAAGGTTGTAATTCATATTGGAGTAAATATGGACTATATTACTAAAGCATTCTGTTCAATGGATGTTCCTTCTACCACGGGCACTTTTGGCCCATAGGGAGGAATAGTTCACCCAAAAAATGAAAAATTCTGTCATCATTTACTCATGTCTCATGTCATTTCAAACATGCATGAGTTTCTTTTCACTGTGGAATGTAAAAGAAGATATTTTGAAGAACTAAAAGTCAGTTCATGAAGAAAGTAAGTCAGTTTTGGAATAAAAGAACCATTTTAACTGTCCCTTTAATAAACCCTGTCAAAACACAAGTTTCATACTGATTTTGTCTAAAAAAAAAAAACAAAGCAAAACTTTTTTTTCTTGCTAAGCACGCATTTCATGTATCCTAAATAACACATTTACACTCTTTTAAAGGGGTCATATGATGTTGCTAAAAAAGCAATTAGATTCAGTTCGATTTGGTGAACTGGTTCGACCGGTTCACTAAGAAGATCCGGTTAAATAGAACGATTCGTTCGCGATTCGGACATCACTAGACGAGACAAAACCAATAAAACCCATTACAAACGAGGCATTTGTTGCATCCAGTGAGGACATAACTACGGATTATAATGACTTATACTGTCTTTTTACGCGTTGCATCGCGCCGCATAAAACCATGTCTGCATTTGTGATCGGAGAAACAAACAAGCCTACTCTACACTGCTCAAAACTCGCGTTTGAATCATCATTGGCAAACTATTTAAATATAAAAGACGTACTTACAGGCTGTGAGTCAGAAGCGCCAGACTGTCCTTGCAAAGTTGGAACTGCCCAACTTTATAGAAACAGCCTTTGTGCCACAGACGCATTGTAGGCTACTGGTTCAGGAAACAGTCCTCATCCTCCATAAAATGCACAGCACACATCTGAATATTTGGGTTGAACTGTTCTGGAACAGTGTTGTAAATACAACTTAACCACTGATTTCTAGTCATGTCCTCTTTTGGAAGGCCAAACAAAGTAGTTTCGCTTTCACAACGAAACACACAGTGACTCCACAACATGGCAGCGGCGGCAACAACGAGAATAAAAGTTACGCCTTCTTTCTTTGCGTGAACATTTGGGCAGTGTTATGCAAAT
>NW_015551103.1:413091-413517 GCF_001515605.1 Sinocyclocheilus anshuiensis
CACCAAGAGCTTGTAACACTCCAAAGAGAAAGGAAAAATTGAAATCGCATCATATGACCCCTTTAATAATTTAAAAAAATTACATCTTCATTGAACATTGTGCACAATAAATGATTCTGCTGACAAGTGATCTTGATTTTTCTTTATTTCTCATATTTCATATGAAGAGTGCTCTAAATAAACAAACAATCAAACAAACACCCATATCTGTGCAGTTACATATTATTTACTTACAAATTACTTACAATTACTTAAAAATCTTATTATTTTGTTTGTTTGGGGTAACAAAACTCTGCTATAATATTAGTAAGAAAAAAAAAAGAATAAAATAAAATAAATACAAAAAATAAAATAAATAAAAATAAATAAATAAACAAACAAATAAATAAATAAAAATAAATAAATAAATAAAAATAAATAAAAAAA
>NW_015551103.1:413614-433285 GCF_001515605.1 Sinocyclocheilus anshuiensis
ATATATATTAATAGAGGGCTATTCTCTTTCACAATTTCTCTTTCCGCTTATTCAGTACATTAGCTTCAGCACCAAGGTTACTACATTTAAATTGCAAATAAATACATAAATTAAAAGAAGCAAAACTGAGGGCAAATCAACACCTCGCTGTCTGAATGCACTTGCCTCAGCCTCATTAGGTAAGGAAAGCACAAATGGTGTATCCCAGAAGGCCATGTGACACCACAGACACGGACTCAATGGCACGCAGAGAACGGCCTGCAACGTTCAGCTCATTTATTACAAGCAGTACATGAAGTAAGTATGCCTGTATGTCTGCAAGACTTCCTGGCCACATTTATAAGCTAATATAACCATTGTGACATTTGATGGTTTTACGCTTCATAGATCACAGGTTTTACTATAGAAATATGTCACGGACGTCTCTATGCTGTGATCTGCACATACTAGAAACTCAACACGGAAAATGACCTTCCCTTTGAAGAGGGAACATTGTACATTGTGTTTTGTGTACTTGTCTTACTAATTAGAAAAAATTATGCAACAAATTTATTCTGTGTGAACAGACAAGAGTGATGTGAATCCTCACTTCAAGGTGTGCTTAAAAAGGACCAAACAACGTACAGGAGACATTTACATTAACAATATCAGGTCACCGTCTTAAAGCGAGACAAATGGTAAAACCTGTCAAACTACACCAAGAACTCATCAGCAGGGAACTAGATGATAGATTAATGGAAATGTGCCATATAATTTTTAATTACCTCTAAAGAGCAGGAGCACGGATTCACTTCAAGGGCTGTCAGTCTGTTAACGAGCACAGAGCCAAAAACGACCAATATCTATAATCTCGGATCTATTCTGAGCTCAATGTCACATATTATAATCTCATTACATGATAAATAACTGGTACACGGCTCACCATTTTATGAGTGAGCTATGGTGATAGAGGACATAAATATAACATTACAACCATCTTAGAGGCCAGATCAACCTAAAAAAAGAAAGACGGGCTCTCGAGTGGTCACAATTTTTACAATGACTTCATCTGTGATTCACATACAGTCCAAAAGTGGCTATGTTGGTCATGCTGCTCTCTTTCGCTGAACATCCTGACCTCTGCTGTAGCTCTCAAGTCAAACAAAGTGCTGTTTGATGCATCAAGCAGGTTTTGACGTCAGCGGCAGACATGTGAGAGACAGTGATTTATTTATTTGTAGAAACAGTTAAATACTGTTATATATCACTATGTTTTCAATTGAGTTATAAATTAAAATTAGGGTGTTGTTTACTTATTAGTGCAAATTTTAAACAACCATTCAAAAGTTTGGGGTTAATAAGATTTTTTTTTTTGGTAAGAAATTAATATTATTATTTAGCAAAGCTGCATTAAATTGATCAATAGTGACAATTAAGACATTTATAATTTATACTGTATTTCAAATAAATGCTGTTGTTTTGAATGTTCTAAGTTTTAAAGAAAAAAACCCTTTCTTTAAATACTGTTGTCTGCTGAATCATGTAGTCTGAAAAATATAGAATTTAAAAGATGCTGACAAGAGACCCCTCTAACAGAGTTTTATATTTTTTGTTTGTATATTTTCATGAGGGTAGGCTTGATTGTAGTTTAAATACTAGTCTGAACTATTGCAAATAATGCATAGCTTGTAACTTGCCATAGAGTTTCAAAGTAGCTTCCCCAACACTGCATGAGTCATATGGAGCACTTTTACAACACATTTATGGTGCTTTTTGGAGCTTGACAGCCTATTCTTCAAAAATGTCCCTTTTTGTCCCACAGAGCAAAGAAAGTCATACAGGACTGAAATAACATGAGGGTGAGCAAATAACCAAAGAACTTTCATTTTTAGGCAACCTTTTCCTTTGTCACATTAAACTTAAGGAAAACTAATCCCTATGCATGGCCAGTGAAAACCAAGTTAAAGCTATGAAATCTATTCTATGAATACACAAGCGATATATGAGGATGGATTGTGGTGCCTCTCTTGGTATTCATGGTTGTATATAGGGCTGATCTACCTTCATCTTCTGCATTAGGGTTCGCCGCGTCTCTCATAAATGCGGCTGAGATGTAACAAGGCTCCCTCATGAATGTGAGAGCAGACCTTGTTTTGTGCCTGACTGAAGCTGCAAGACAATCAATGGTGTGCAGGCATAGTGAAGACCTAATCGTTAGAAGTGACCTTGAGAGATGGTAATGCCACTAAACCTGGTGATGTGCTGGGATGGCGGGTGTGATTAAAGAATTACGGGTGTAAACATCACTTCGAAATGAAAGCGTTCAGTCTCTCTGTCTGGAGGGAAAAAGCAGTAAACACAAAAGTAGCACTGATGTCTATGGGAGAATTGACAAACATGAACAAATACAAGCTGTGTGTACAGAGTTAACATTCACCATACATGTATAATTTGCAGAAAGTCTTTATATAGTATGTGCAAATCCAATTTAAATAAAATGATTTTGTTTGGTTTCAAAGAAGGGCTTTGTTTTCAATACACAAAAGCTACAGTACATACAGCAAGGCACCGAAATATGAGAGATCCTCCTGCCTCTTACAGAGAAAAGAAAAACCCTGCACTATTTAAAATTAGATATAAAAATGATATCAATATTGACATTATTTTTGGAAATGTGTTCAACATGTTGCTAGCGGAAAAAAAGCGTCAATGCTAAGTAATCTAGCCATATGGCAAATTTTTATTTGTATTTTTTCCATGCGATGCTCAAATGCGTTGAGATACCATATCAAGGGAAAACTGTTGAGGGGTAAATGTCAGTTACATGATAAAAACCTTGTAACGTGATTAAACCTAATTTGGTACATCATTGCACAATCAACAAAAAACAAAAGCTGAGGTACTTTATCGCTCCTGTGTCTCTCAAGCACTGAACAAAGACCAGGTTATTTCTCCCCTCCGCAAAACTCCAAGACCCCATTCCTCTGTCCACATTTCTGTCAACACTACCGATAATGGCAGCAAGCCATAGAAATCACTCAGCACACCTGTCAGCATTACCCTCCAGAAAATAATTTGCTCAAAACTATAACAAGCAGTTATAATTAGCTGAGGGTTATTAAATATGTCCAACACTGGGTATCTGGACTACAAAGGAAATCTAATAAGATGTGCCGGTGCATTTTTCCCCTCCTTTCTACGAGTCAGCGGCTGTCGTAGGCATAAATGAATGTGCATATGGAGAGCGATGTCACAGGATGTGAGGCAACCACTGAGGCCTTTAGCAGCTCTGCGGGAAAGCAATCTGTGTGAGTCTGGAGGTGCAAATATACCACGGACACCTGTTTTCATACAAAAAGTGCTAGCGTGGATGACACTCACAGGTAGAAAGTTCACAGGTGTGTCGACAACGATAATCAACCTTTAAATGGACACTACCAGTTAAAAGTTTAGACACACATGCTTATTCTTCGTTATTATAACAAATAACGAGCACATTCAGAATAATAGTTAAGTCATCAAATTTTACAAAATATATATACATATATTTTTTAATCGATTTAACAACATGCATATAGATCAAAGATCACGAGGAACTTGGTTTCACCCAAGTGTGCTCAAATTTTTGACTGCTGTTGTATATATTAATGTAAAATTTCCATTTTAAAATAATGATTACTTAATAAATATATAATTATTATTAATAATATTAAAAAGAAAAAGTTTGACTAATCGTTTCACACACATGTATATAAACTATTAATTATATTATTAACATTACTACTACTACTACTAATAACATGAAACAGATTTGATCATTAAGTAATTGTTTCACAAATAAAAAAATAAAATAAAATAAAATAAAATACTACTGCTACTACTAATGATAATAATAGAGATTGTGAAACTGAGGTTGACCATTGACCAGTTGTTTTACAATTTTCTGGAAACTGTGATAATTCCTTTAAAACAGGGGTCTCCAACATTTTTTACACCACGGACCGGTTATATTTTGTATTATATATTAGTGGTTCAACGGATCATATTGTGTTTTTTGAGTCACGGAAGAGAATGAGCACAGAGAATGAGAATGCCGAGAAGAGTTTTTTGACAATTTTGTGTGTATCTCAAACATAAGGAGACGTGAAAGAGGAATCAACTCGGTATTCCTGCGCTGTCTGAAACACATCTCAATGCGTGTGTGTGCTTCAGGTGTGCGCGGCTGCTGTTCACACCGAAAACAGCACGTGAGTAACGAATCGAGTTCTCTTTCGCTTATTCTTCTTGTGGTTTAAAACTTGTAAATTGCGAATCACATGCGTGCCGAACTGTGGGGCCTGGTCCGTACGTATCACGGATCAACTGCGATCATTTTAACCCCTAATATATATATGACAGATCTGAACAATCATTCATTTACTAATTGAACATTTAATTTACATGAAATCGTCAAATTGCTACTCCATAGCAATCGCATACAACAAACGAAAACACAGAATAATTAGAACAATCATTAACGCGCAATAAATAACAGTGTCATATCTATACACATTTTTCACAGAACGTTCTTGCGACCCGGCATCAACTCTTCCACGGACCGGTACTGGGTCGCGACCCGGTGGTTGGGAACCTCTGCTTTAAAATACAGATACGAGCAAAACGTTATTCAACTCCATTGAAAAAGTATGAAAAACAGGAAGTCATTAATTTCATGTACAGGATCAAGCAAGTACTAAAGCTTTTATTTGTTGGTGTGAGATAATTGGCTGCTTTTT
Source organism: Sinocyclocheilus anshuiensis (assembly GCF_001515605.1). Taxonomy (NCBI): domain Eukaryota; kingdom Metazoa; phylum Chordata; class Actinopteri; order Cypriniformes; family Cyprinidae; genus Sinocyclocheilus; species Sinocyclocheilus anshuiensis. The sequence goes on from NW_015551103.1 coordinate 418,369, forward strand.
CCTTCATTACTTGTCGAGCAGTTGTCTGATGCAGTGATGGTGTAGTGTTCCATGTCACGCCCTGCAACTTTAATTAAATGCGTTATAAAGAACGCACAGATTCGTAGGCCCCATTACGGTTGATTCAATAATAATTAAAATATCCATCTGCGAGCATTAAATTGAAAATGCCCCCATGCGTAGCTGCATTGAAGTGTAATGATGAGAGTATAACTGGGAGGGAAGAATTAGGAGACGGGTATGAGACAAAGATAGGTTTTCGCATGCTTGACGGCGCTCTGATTATCTAATCAAATCATTCAGATCTAGACAGACTCTCTGCAGCTGATCTGGACTCATGACTTGTGGAGGTGAGCAACTCTGACGGCCACCGCTGCGGAAAAAAAACCCACGCATGCACCTATACGTGTCAGTTGGGTCCGGCCCCACCAGCATCTGCTCCCCGCTGCTCTACTTCTGCCTGTTAATTAACTGTAATGATGTAAACAAGAACTCATCCTGACCACCTCGCCACTTCCACAGGAAAACCAATCTGTTAAAACAATCACCAGGGACAGACCACCTCTTGCACCTCACACCATCCTCTCACACTGCAATCAACACCGACGGCCGTAATAACGACGGCAAGATGGAACTCTGGCTGCACAAACTGATTAGGCGATTTCTTGCACTTTTCGCAGCTGGGTGAATCTACCTCACTCATGGGATGAAAGCTGTCAGGAGGTGTTAGACCTTCATATATCTCAGGACCAAATGTCTCTAATGAATGAAACATGGTCCTCTCTCACCAGGGCTCTGATAAATAATGATCCCTCCCTCTTTTAAGACAGGGTTCCTTAGGGTTTTATACTCTGTGGTTGTGCATTTCAATGGCAGTCACACTCTTAAAAATAAAGGTGCTTCAAAAGGTTCTTCAAGCGATGCCATAGAAGAACCCTTTTTGGTTCCACAAAGAACCATTTAGTCAAAGGTTCTTTAAAGAACCATCTCTTTCTTACCTTTTTATAATCTGAAGAACCTTCTTTCGCCACAAAGAACCTTTTGTGAAACAGAAAGGTTCTTCAGATGTTAAAGGTTCTTTATGGAACCATTTAGACAAAAAGGTTCTTCTATGGCATCGTGAAGCACCTTTATTTTTAAGAGTGCAGTTCAGAAGCCTGGTGGTGCACACTATCTGATTTAGGCCAGCAATTTAACAAATCGTAAAAGATTACATTTTTGTTCTAGGGCAAAATCTTCAGTCTTAGATTGCCTATTTTGACATGCTCACTGAAAGCCAATTAACTGCATTTATGATGAATGTCAGCCTCAGTTGAAGTCTTTGAACCCATTTTGGGTTGCAGTCCTGAAGCATCACTTTTGATACAATGGCCTACATGTGCGAGAGATAAAGACAGGTTTAAATGTTTAGTTAAACATCTTATTACTGGTTTATATGCAACAGATATCTGAAGTCCTGAGATGTACAGAATTTCTTACAATCTGAAATAAATGTCAGTGCAAAGTCACAATGGGGTAAAATTGTGTAATGTGACAAGCAAAAATTTTAAAGGATACTATTATCTAAAAGGAAAATAAAGAAAAAAAAACATCACAGTTTGCACCAGGCTTAGTGAAAACAAAAACAAGAAACAAAACATCTAATGCATAATATCCTTTATCTTATTTTTGAACATTGTATCTATGGTTTTATGGTTAGCAACCTAACAAACAACATGTTTATTTACTGTTTTGCCAGCATGCACTCTTTCTTCAAATAAATAAATATATGAATAAATACAAACATTTGGTTTTATGTTTTGTTTTACAAAGCCATGACATGACATGATAAATGTATAAGTGTGAATTAAGTGATCAACACGTGGAGTCACTGTATTCCCCAAACTTACAGGAAACAATGAAATCCTTTCCAAACTAACTTTACCTATGAATTGTTGAATTAAACTCTGTTCAAAATATGTTTAATAAAAAGCCTCCCATTATTCAGCACAACCACATGTGATGTGGTCTGTCATCCAAAACACTGATTCTTAAGTGTTATCTCTGCATCTATACGAACCATAGGGAATCGCTTTGGCATGCAGAATTCTTTCTCCTGCCATGTGTCACTGTGAAACACAAAGGAAATTAAGTCTCTTGTTTTGCTTGAGAATGTGAAACCCACCTTTAGTAATGTCTAATTAATATCCACTCATTGTGGAATTCTCAATTCCCACGGAGCCACTGAGACCAACATCTGTTTAATCAACATTTTCCACTGACAACCTCTTGGCTGTCGATTCTATTGTGGTGTGGCAGAGGGATACAAACAACTGAAATTCACTAGATGATCCCAAAAGTTTACTCCTTTGAGAATTCACTCGACAAGCTGACAGATACCACATATCAAAGCCTAGCACAGTGCATTAAGGTGAAGAAAGTCCACTGGCATAAACTTTTCTGATTCAAACTTTTGTTTCACTTTTGTCGCACATAGCTCAGTGCCAGTTTCCCCCCCCACATATTCTAAAATTACCTCCAAAAGGAAGAAAGATAATGGTACACAGTCACAGATGGCTCCCTGAGGCTCGTAATCAGTTAGCCACACCCCGCATGCTGGCTTACATGCTTTATTTCCCCCACTATGCCCCTTCATCAGCCTTGATTAGACCGCTGGAGTAAAATGTCACATTTTACATACCTCCATATTTCAGGCCAACACCAAGCCTGACTACGGCTCCTGGATAGTTGGGGTGAAATGTCAAGGGATGCACCGATTCCTCCGTGCCCCACTTTGCAATTTCATAAATTTGTCACTTTCAGTGCAAGGGTGACTATGGAATTTACAGACGAACTCTTCATGAATACGTGCGAGGCAACCCGAACGCCACAGCCCTAATTGGAGCTAATTGGCTTACTGTTGGCTGTGTTTCTGGATCAGATAAATAGCAAAGACAACACTAAGTGACACCGTGACCTTTTTAAAGCTTCACTCTAATTAACCTTTTAGATGCATGCAGGTGTTTTTATGTAGGGCAGAGGGAACAAACTTGGCCACAGAAGTCTGGAGGGGGGTGTTTTGCGCTCCGCCACTGACTCCGGTGGAGAGCACGGCGTCGCCATTACAGCTGCTCGGGAAAGCACGGATATTAAAACCATAAACACGAGAGCGTTCTGAGATAAAAAGGTCCTGCAGCCGAGTAATTTTACATCATCATTCAAATCTGCTGCTCATTACCAAAGCTCTCATCTTCACGCATATGGCTTATGGGAAACAAAGCGGCAGGCTGTGCCTCATGCTCTCCTGATTAAGTTTACCGCAATGTAGTGAGCAGTGTGAGCAAAATAATGAAATTAAAAAAGTTATAATTTCGCTTATCATAGCTCATTGCACAGTTCAATATCCCAGCACGCGCGAGCAAAAGAAACCGCCAGTGTTCCAGTAAAGGAGCATTAAAATTCGATCAGCGGACACGGAAGAAAAAAAACACAGACTTTATATGGATCTACCCATAAACCCTTCAATACTGTCAAGTTTTTATTGCGGTTTGCTTAGCGGTCTTACGAGCTGCCCGCACACACCCACAATAAAAGCTTTATGCCACTCGCAGCTATTCCAGCAACAAAGCCGGTGCCACTTATGTACAGTGACAATAATTTATGAGCAAAAGGGGGGAAAGGGCTGGACAGAAAGTCGCTGTGCGATCCGTTAAGCACATAAATGTACATTAATTAATCACTCGGGGAGCTGAATCCCTGAAAGCAAAAGCGGATGGGGTGGTGGTTTTACATGTGAACATTTAAATGCATAAATAATGAAGCGGCACAATGGTTTTAAGTGCTGTGATAAAACTCTTTAGGGGTCCATTCCTGCATTTGTATATATTTATAATATAGTTTTCATGAGATTTCTGTTGCTGTTTGTTAGAATAAGCTGGAACATGACTGGACATGTTCATGCAATAAAACATCACCACAGGCGCTTAGGTACAGTGCTGAGTACAATCAATCAGTTCAATTATTAATTACCTCATGCATTGCACAGGGTTATTAATTATGCATGCCCCTTGAAATGCATCGATTAAACACCATGTAAATGAGATGGTGTCAGAAATTGCTCCCAAACAGTGAAGGTGATAATACTGCGATTGATTCTCTATCCTCAGACGATCGCATCAAAGAATTAGCTCTCTTATCGCGGTGCACTCGTTCAAGAGTATAATAGCCTTGATCCAGTCACACTGCATTAGAATTCAGCCTTTGAGTTAAATGAAGGAGTGACCAGTCATCACCTGTGATCGCTTTAGCATTAGCCCCATAATGTGGTCGGCCCACCGTTTAGCAGTGCCGGTTTAAAGTGATCATCCAAAAATTTAAATTCTGTCATTGTTTACTCACCCTCGTGTCATTCCATGTCAAAAAGACATTTTGAAAAATATCTCCAATGAAAGTCAGTGGGGTCTAATGTTGTTTTGGACCCCACTGACTTTCATATGGACAAAAACAGTTAAACAGTAAATTGTTTATCAAGACATTTATCAAAAGTCATACAAGTTTGGAACAACATAATGGTGAGTAAATGATGACAGAATTCCTTTAAGATTAAACAAAGCCTTTTTTTCTCCGGGACAATGTGTAAAGTCTCTCTTGACCCTAAATACATAAGAAAATAAGCTGAGGGGTTCCCATCTCCCACCTATGTTCTCTTTTCATGGACAATACAAGCATAATGCTACATTAAATAAAATGGTCACACCTCCAATGTGGGATTGGAGGCCAAAAAATCACATCTTACAACACAGAGCCAATGGAAACTTTGAAACTATCTAAATCTGGACATTCAATCTCACCGCACAACACCATCAATCAATCATTCTGCTGGGCTTTCAGTATTTCAAGCAACAATTTGTGGTTTCGAGACAATCTAAAAGTAAGCAAGTGCTATGATTACACATCTGTCTAGGAGAAGAGAGGCCGCTAAATGCTGCCTGGTTCTTTATCCCTTACAAAATGATAGTAGACCGCCCAGGACTTTGTTTAATGCGTATTTACCAAAATATCTCAATGATGTAGCACTGCGGAAAGTACCTACTCATGGTTCCCTGTGGATTTAGAACCTGGAGGAGGTCCGTTACTCATGGGACTATTAGCTGTGCAACAAAGACGTTTGAGGTATATCAGATATTCATAATGGGCCAAATGTAAGGGGAAAAACCCTCATTGTTTTGTATCTCACTTATTTCCCAGAAATTTTAATATCAGACCATTTTAGTATGGTGGTTTTGTTCTTTAAAGAAAAATAAGAGGGTTGGAAATTTAATAACTCACATAAATGTCATATAATGAGCAAAAACAGACAAAAGAATCAATGCAAAATGAGACGATGATGATGTTTTGGGTAAACATAGTTATTTCTCTTTGTAAAAGGTCAGGACCGGAGGGTATGTTTGAGTTTTGAGTGTGAGTTTGGGGAAAAACTAATCGCCTTGGAGTGGGGAATGGCTACCAGATGGCATTGTCCTCACTGTGACTGGCTGTTTTTACAGGAGGGGAATGAAAATAGGCTGGCATGGCTAATGAAGACAAGAGACCCATCCACCTAAAGTTGCTTCAGGCTTTCAATAAGCCCGTATGGAGATGAGCTGCTCTATGAGGGGTCGACTATTGAATTGCTATACATGCAAATATATGCACAACTATCTTTGCTACAATTCAATGTATATAAAAAAAGAGAACACACACTACATGAAAAGATCCCAATATCCATATAAACAGATTTGGCAAATTTTGGCACATAAAACACCAAGATGGGGGGTAAATAAATAAATAAATCCAAGATTTACATAAATAATATTATAAATAATAATTATTTTAAATACTAATTAGTTTATTTTTTAATAATAATAATTATTGTTATGAGGAAAGTCACAACTTTTTTGATTAAAAAAATTATTTTACTTTTTTTTTATTGCAAAGCAGTTTTTACTTTATTTTGATCAAATAAATGCAGCCTTGGTGAGCATAAGAGCCTTGTAGCGAATCAGCTGTTAAATCAAATGAAAAATGGTGTCTGATTGGTCCAGACGCTACAGCCTTTATTCAAAAACATTTAAAACCTTACCAACCCCAAACTTTTAAACTTTTTTTTCATTCTTCCATCAGTGATTAAGGTGCTTCAGACTTTAAAAAAAAATCTGACAATTAACACCCTGCTTAATCACAAAGTGTGAATGCTTTATCAGCAACACTGTCTGCTATGTGGTTCTATTCTCTTTCTGTTCTTCACAACTGTTATAACGTCTTCTCTCATTAACAATGTTACAAAAAACCTCTACTGCTTTCCCAAGCTCTCACTGTCCCAAAATACCCCAGCAAGTGTCGTGCATTTAATGTCTCTTGGCCCTCATACATATTGACAGAGCACTAGAGCAAGACTCCTCCCATCCAGGCCGTTCAGACAGTTTTATTATCTTGACTGATTTTGCAATCTGTACTCACCCGTCCCCTTCATTTTACCACAGCACCGCCCATATGAGCAACTACCGCAAACAGTGCACATAAGCAGAGGCCTCTGCGGCGGCATTTTTTTTTTTTTCTAGCCAGCCGATCGAGACAAGGGCCAGTGTAAATTATCGGTTCTCAGCGCCGTAGAGCATTTTGTGGCTTCATGGGTGCATGGTAAATGCACTTCGCCAGAACCACAGTTCCCACTATTCCCCATGCTGTGCGGTTAGCTCTGCTGATGTCCTCAGACCAGGCCGTGGACACACGTGGCTCCAACGGGGCTCCAGGGGAACGTGACAGATTGCTCACTCGGTCGCAAAAACGAGCCGAGCACAGGAGTGGGAGTGTGTATCCGGGGTTTACATGGGAGCCGTGTGACCGGATATGCTGGTTTTTAATAACATTCTCTCACAGACACACACCAGCTCACTCCTCTTAAAACACAAAAGTAGAATAATAAGAGATCTGCATTCTATATAGGTATGGTTTGAGTCTGGTTTGATGAAGTTAGTAAATCAAAAAGAACTGAAATTCAAAGAAATTAATTAGTAATTTTGGTAACACTTTATTTTAAAGGTGGGGTAAGCGATTTTTCAAAAACGCTTTAGAAAACTGATTCAGGCCGAGTAGCAAAACAAACTTGTAGCCAATCAGCAGTAAGGGGCGTGTCTACTCATGATGTGGAGGAGAGAGCATTCAGTGCACAGGACGGACATTAGCCGAGCCGAGCGACAGAAAGATAGAGATGGTGGATAAAAAAACTAAAGAGGAAAATGTCTGCGGAACAAAAGAAGGCTTAAGGCAAGAAGTAGGACCCGTGTAAATATCGGATCAGCTTTCCAGCGCTGGAGAGAACTCAAGGAGCGGAAGGCCTGCGATCGGATGCCGAGGTTGCTTTGTTTCTTCTCGATAGGTGAGTAACACCGTGTCTGCGCCGCAACAGCTAAAGTCTGTCTAGTACACTGGATGCGACAAAGCGACCGTTAAAAATCATTCGAAATTTTTGTCAATACGTCATAAATAAAATGCAGCAGCAGTTTTCTGTCGGGGATTTGTCATGTCGTGTCATGCCGCATCCAGTGTAGACCATTGGTAGTTCACTGAAACAAAATAAGTTATGTTGAAATACTAAAATTAAAACTGAAAAAAAAAAAAAAAACTAATAAAAATGACAAAACCACATAAAATAACTAAAACTTACAATTTAAAATGAAAACTTAAAATATAATAATAAAAGCTAATTCAAAATATTAATAAATACTATACAAATAATGCTAAAGTAATAGATCAATAACACAGAAATGTTTAAGTTAAAATCAAACTCATCTTTGCTCTCAAACCCTCACTCCGGTTTACTCGGGATCTTTCCCAGCATTAATGTGGAACAGAGCAGAAACGGCAACACCCGACAGAGATGAAGAGTGAGAGTCCTCCATCTCTTGCTCCTGGTCCAAGAAGCGTTAAACTGCATTCTGGAGGTTAAGCATCTTGGCTGTGAGAGCTTGTCATTTCTGAAGATGAAGCTCATCCTTTATTCAGCTTCACGGAGCAAACACAGGTGTCATGCTAAACTAATGTGCCCTAAGTTATCTCTTCCAGTAAAACATTATTCATCCCAATCTGCAGGAGTTTTTGTTGGCAAGCGACAAGCGCATCACTGCTTACCTTCTAACCTTTCCTGTAGATAACACACCTGTCTAAAGATATTCAAGGTGATAATGGTATAAATGATAAGAATAATGACAAAGAAAACAAAAGCAAGGCATTTTAATTGCAAGGCCAGCATATGGTGCTCAGAAACAAATCATTACTACTGTAAAACTGAAAAATAAATAAATAAATAAATAAATAAACAAATAACAAATTAATGTATTAAAAATAAATTAATTAAAACAAAAGAATAATAATAACTTTTTTTATTAAAAGTAATTAATTTAATAAAAAAGAAATCACTACTTCTACTGCTACTACTACTAATAATAACAGTAGAGTTTCACTGTAATTCACAAAAAAAACATGTTAAGATGCTTTTTGCAGTTAACTCATGTTTGCAGTGCACTCATGTAACCATGTAATTCAGCACTGGATTCCTCCTGTCTAAAAATATGTTCACGGGTCCCTATCGCTTGACATAATCAAGGGGAATTTGTCTGCGCAGCACATGTTCAGATCTCTCTCTCCTCAGGGGCTGTCTTTGGGCTCTCAAGAGCAAGGATTAGCTCAAGAGCTCATCCAATTCCCATCTTTTGTTGCACATTTTTTTTGTTTTTTTTTTTCTGAACAGTTTTTCCATTTTTTTCCCCATGTGTCAAATCCCCTTGCCATTCTATGGCATCCCACTAGGCGAACTGTTCCTTTTCTAGAAACATCCACTACTCTGCTTCTCTAAGTTACAGATTCTCCAATGAGTTTAGCACTAATCTACCAGGCAAGTGGTCTGAAACCTCTGCTATAAATCAGCCGCTGACATAGACCATAAAAACAGGGGAAATTCCATAATTTCACTGTATGCGACTAATGCTAAATGTGAGCATACACTAAAAAAGCACTCGAGCATGACGGCTAGCAAAACTTATCGTACAGACATCAGTCAATCAAAAACGGGCTGCAGCGTTTTCTCAGAAAGTCCGCAATAATCTGTAGCAGCTGTCTAAACGTCCCACCGAACCAGCCTTGCCTTAGAGTAAAACCAGAGTATGTTTCACGTCAATATGTGAATTATTGAATAAATAAATATAGAAGGGAAGCTAAATACATGTGTGGAATGTGCATGTAAGAAAGCGGGTACTGTAATAGCACTGCTTAGGGAAAGAATAGAGCGAATATAGAGCGAAGGATGCACGGCCCCTTTCCTGGCTTCTCCTGTTCTACCTAATGAGGCCTGTAAGAATCTCTGGGCTAAGTTTTGGGAGTAAATATATATCCCAAATCCCCCAGACTCATTCATGACCTTCTACGTGGGCTGCAGCAGTGAAGGTCTGTGTACGCCATAAGATAAAACAAGAGTAAACAGAATCGCTAATTAGCATTTAACTCCCAGTCACTCGTGGCAGGCATGTGCATTTCTCGCAGCCAGAAGCAAATTTGTGCAAACTTAACCACGCGATTCCAACCTTGTAATGATGATGATGCCAGAACTCTCCATCCTTACGGTGAGAGTGGTTCATCAAGTGCCGAAGTTAGCGATTTGTCCCGCAAAGACAGTCTCATCATGGCTAATTGTGAGAGATCCTCTCAGGGGCCTATGCTGGTCTGGATGGAGGAGCTGATTGGTCTGTCTCGCACATGGCTCCTCTGGTTGTGGCCACCATGGATTAAAGCAGATCCATAACTCATGCGCACCAGATGGTGGAGATAGGGTCAGCAGCTGGAACAGCGCACGATCAGACTCCACGTCTTCCCGGTCCAAAGCTGCTGGTCTCTGGCCAGCTTCCTTAAAGCCTGAGGTTATCTGGTAATTTACGGAGCTGAGAAAGAATCTGAATATAGTTGCAATATGGAAAATATGAGCCATATCCATTCCAGCTGTTTCAATGGCTATAAGACATTCAGTATGCATGGTTCTTTAAAAGCTAGCAAGCAAACTAACGCCTTTGTTATGACTTAGTAAGAATAAAAAAATCAATTTCATTCCATGACTTACTGGAAAATGTTTTGCCAGCTAGTTGCAATAATTGACCCCGACACTTAACTATACATGAAAAAGCTGATCAAACTCAGTAATTAGTCAAAATTAGGGCTAGGCGATTAGGGCTATCGCCATATAATTTTCCTTGATAAAACGATAACAAGAGTTTGATAAATGTCCGATATAATGTTTATGCGGCAAAAGCATAACGAAACTGTGCTACTCATTTGAATCACGATATGAAACCACGAAACACTGTGCGCAATGATACAGTCAGAAGGCTTTTCAATCTACAAATCGCCATCATTTACCATGGATTTACTGTAGTAACACTAACTGCACCATGATATTGTGGCAGAAATGTGGGATATTCATAAAAAAATGTATTACAGTATTAATGTAGACATGTATTGACTGTACTAAAGAAGTAATGGAATATAATTACAGTATTTTTTGTGATTAAGCCATAGCGTTAATGCTAGGGACTGGCCTGTTTGAACACACCTGTAAAGCACTACATATAAAGCATTATATTTGAGATCAATCACACACCACACTATGAAAACACTCTTTCTGTAACAACACACTGAAACGTCTAAAACATGGACAATGGATAACTAAATGGATTGCTAAAGCATACAAAATACACTAAATACTGTAGTACAATTGTGTACTCAAGAATGTTTGAATATTTGGTTTAATTTTGCATTCTCTCGACAATCAAAATGCTATTTTCAATTACTAAGATTATGCCTTCTCAGTTTTAGAGTAAAGCTGACTAAAATTAAAAATCACAATGAAATGGAAGTAGTGATAGATCTTTGCAATGTGTAATGGACTATTGATAAAGAAAAAGTACAACATGGACTTGATGCTAAGCATTGGTTGGTGATTGAATGAAAGCAGATCAGATGAATGTGGGCTTGAGGTAGATTGAAAGAAAGAGATGGGGTTTATGCAGACTAAATTATTGGCATTAGTCATCAAAGAGTATTCTGTCATTTCACCAGAAGTTCGAGTTATGACATTGATATAAGAAAAAAAAAAAAAGATAAAAGAAATTACGATGCCAAATGAATGTAAAAATAAAACGAAACATGCATGAACATCGTGGCCTAATGGTTAGAGAGTCGGACTCGTAACCCAAAGGTTGCGGGTTCAAGTCTCGTACCGGCAGGGATTGTAGGTGGGGGGAGTGAATGTACAGCGCTCTCTCCCACCTTCAATACCACGACTGAGGTGCCCTTGAGCAAGGCACCGAACCCCCAACTGCTCCCCGGGCGCCGCAGCATAAATGGCTGCCCACTGCTCCTGGTGTGTGTTCACGGTGTGTGTGTGTTCACTGCTGTGTGTGTGCACTTAGGATGGGTTAAATGCAGAGCACTAATTCCAAGTATGGGTCACCATACTTGGCCACATGTCACGTCACTTTCACTTTCATTTCATCATGTAATTTTCTGCAATGAATATGAAATGATGAAATATTTACAAAATTTAAGGAATATTTTCATCAAAAGACAAAGACTTGTGTCTAAAACAAAACAAATCATGTAAAAATTGGCCAAGTGTGAATTACGTTCAACATCTGGCTTTAGGTCTGCTTCATGTTACAAAATGTGAGAATTAATGCTGCAACAACAAGAGCAACTGTTATTCACTAAGGGGGGCACGACAGCACAACCACTAAAGCTCATGTGGAAACCAACAGAAAATGTTGCCTGTTTGTCTCTTTATCTGAAATTTTTCCTCAGGCCCTGCTGAAAGGAGCAGCATGGGTTGTGTTGCGCCCATCCAACAACCGACAATAAATGTGCAGACAAGGGAGTGTGTCTTACAGCAACACCACCATTGTGCAATCATCTTCAAAACTGTTATTTTGCCGACTTCAAGATTTCAAAACACAGTCTTGAAAGCATCAACTGAGTCACAGAGCTGCCTGTCTCAAGTGGACTGTTTCTAAAGTCTGTCTTAAAGGCTTTTATACTCACCACTAGACTTGTGCCGGTATTCGGTAATGCGATATATCACGGTAATGAATATGAGATCTCAAAGTATTGTCCTTCATCAGCTTGAGGGAGCATTTGTAGCATGATTCGAGGTCATCTCTTTGGAACTGGCCCACATTTCCTCTGGCGATTGGGCCGACAGTATGGATCACATCTGGAAAAAGAAAAAAGCAGAGCAGTTTAAGTCTGTACAATGTCAAAAACTTAAAGCTCTCTCTGTATAATTCGTAATGTAAATATGTGCCACTGTAGATAACATGGATTTTCAATTAAAACTCTGACACTGCTTAACACCAGGACAAATCCCACATGACAAACAACAAAACAAAGCTTCCTGTCAGATCTTCAAAGGCAAGTCATACAAGAGAATGACAAATAGAACTGCTGAAGATCATGGGAACGTACCCACACATTCCCAATTCTACTGGGTACAAAACAGCTTATTTTTCTGCAATGTTATCACACTACAAAAACAAGAGTCAACCAACAATGAAAAGAACCAATAATGGAACAAAAGGGCTGATTTGAACAAGTCAAAAAAACTGCCCAAAATCAAGTACATTTATCCAGTTAATGAAATGGAAGAGCAGATAGAAAATCAATTACTCCATCCTTTTATCCTATCTATTCATACATTCATATCGGCTCGTAGCTGCCCTCCTGCTGCCTGTGCATAGTAATGTGTTGGTTGTCAGTCAGCGTGAGGCTGGTCTGAGGCGAGAAAGCTGAGGGAATTAAATCATTGCAGTGATGACAAGGGAGTTAAGGAAGCTGCGCATGAGTCTGAGAGAGAAATAATGTAGCCCTTCCTGTCTGACTCCTCCAGGCCCTGGAATATGGGTGGCAGTGGGCAATTAATAACAATAAACAGGTTGCATTTCTAGGCCTGTTCACGCTGCCATTGTGGCCCTCACTTCTTTTACAGTCAGCATTTTACAGCAGACAACCAACAATACAGCTTTACAGAGAGCTCTTTATTATTATCTGTGCATTTCAGATGTTACCAGCATTTCTAAAGTTGAAAACCGGGTGAATTTTGTTAAGGTGTTACCACAAGGATATTTTGTCAGCTGCTTGATTTCTATTCCTTCAGCGTCACACTGAGTAGCCCCGCTCATACTGAAATCTGATTGGTCCAAACTATGCTGCACATTACTATATATTAAACACCAAGTATGTTCAGATTGGCTATTATTGTTCCACATAGCACATCATTCTCACTTTCAGTGAGCAGACAAATTAACTGACGTCTAATAACAAATAAACTAAGTAGTTTATCACTTCATTATCTTAAGTGGGAAATCATTAAAGTGCACGTGAATGTAACAGTACATCATAAAAATACAATTAAAAAAACACATTTGGTAAATTCCTGAATTCTGTGTTCTCTATAAACATCTGTGGTTGAAATCACAAATTACTTGCAGAGGAACATCCTACAAGATGCATATCTGAGCATGTACAGTAAGTACCTCCTGTCATAATAGTCGGATCTTTTTTCTTAGCTTACAAACATGCAAATGGACAAGGACGAAAGAGCCTGAAATATCCTGCTAATTCAGACCTAATGTTGTGCTGGCACAATAACTAATTTCTAATGACAAATGAGAGAAAACAGACAAATCATCTGAGTAGTGTACTTTTCAAATACATTTCAATCGGAAAGTTTAAAGGGGTAGTTAAATTGTAAAGACAGAGAGAATGAAGGAATGAACAGTCCGTCGGTCGATAGATTGACAAATTAGACGATAGACAGATTTGATGGCTCTTGAGGGAGTATTTGTAGCATGATTCAAGGTCAACTCTGTGGGATAGATAGATAGACAGACAGACAGATAGATAGACGATTAGACATGATTTTCTATCTATTGTTTATTGTAACATCATGTCTTTTGTACACACTGTTAATGCTGTCATGGTGAATGTACAGAGACTGTCACAAGTATAAATTGCCCTTTGCCGCACACATCTGTTCAGCTAAAGTCTGTGTACAGAAAGGATCTGGAACGAGGAGCGTGTTTGCATTATTCAGGCAAAGATTTCTATCTTTAGTGGTTCGGCAAATGAGAGCTGGGAGTGTGAGGAGGGAGTCTGAGTGCTTTTCTCATTACATAATTCTGTTCTTTATGAATAAAAACTTAATTATTGATGTGTTTTCACCAGTTGTTTTTCAATCCACCAATGACAAGCTGACTTTCAGGGTGTACACAGACAGACACATTTCAATAGTTTCTCTCTCTCTCTCTTAAAATAGGACATCTCTAAAGAAGACATAATGCAGACTGGGGATGCACCGATACCACTTTTTCCAGTACTCGCCCGATACCGATACTTTTATTTTTGGTACTTGCCGATACAGAGTACCGATACCAATATTTTTATTGCATTTGTACATTTTTTAAATATTGGGTACAGAAACCAAAAGAGTATGTATAATGTTAGTTGGTTAACTTCATTTATCAAATAGATACAGTCAAACCAAAATTTAAAATATAACAAGAACTCAGAGTTAAACTGAGTCAGAACAAATTTAGCTTGATAATGTTAGATAACTTTGATAGAAAGGTATGGACTACAATCAACCAAAAATTAGACCGCTGTTAGTATGACAGTATTTACACAACTATCAATACTTAGTCGGGCAACCCTTAGCCTTAATGACAGCCTGTAGTCTCCTAGGCATGCTGTCATCCAGCTTCAAGCAAACCTGAACTTCAATTTTTTTCCCAGACTCGGTCTGAATAATTTTTGGTCCCAAATTTGTATCAGTTTTACTGTGGTAGTCCACTGTATGAAGAAT
>NW_015551103.1:433925-434488 GCF_001515605.1 Sinocyclocheilus anshuiensis
ATTATCACAGTTTATTCGCTATAGTTTAGAAAATGGTAATAAAATATAACAAGAACTCAAAGTTAAACTGTGTCAGAACAAATTTAGCTTGATAATGTTAGATAACTTTGATAGAAAGGTATGGACTACAATCAACCAAAAATTAGACCGCTGTTAGTATGACAGTATTTACACAACTATCAATACTTAGTCGGGCAACCCTTAGCCTTAATGACAGCCTGTAGTCTCCTAGGCATGCTGTCATCCAGCTTCAAGCAAACCTGAACTTCAAATTTTTTTCCCGAGACTGTCTGAATAATTTTTGGTCCCAAATTTGTATCAGTTTTACTGGTAGTCCACTGTATGAAGAAATTTTGGGTATAATTTGTCACAGTTTACTTTATTTTGCTATCCTCACTTACATAAATTAACTATAGTGTCCTGCACCCACTAATAAAAAATAAATAAAATATTATATCTGTTCTCTGAATAATTTTTGGTTTGACTGTATATCCTTTGGTTATTTTCACACTTAATTATGCCCATTAAAATGTATTTTACAAGTTTTTGTTACATTCACTGTT
>NW_015551103.1:435097-437793 GCF_001515605.1 Sinocyclocheilus anshuiensis
CTACCGTTAAGTAACTTGTGCATTGTTTTACTTACTTGTTTTTAACGTATCCGACCGAACTACAAACTTTCCAGTGATGTCTGCGAGAAAGGTATATTCACTCGACAAGCTCGCACATCTGCGCCGTCGCGCGCTCAATTCACTCAGCGTGCTTTGCTTACCAGCTCGCGAACATCAGCTATACAGTCAATACTGAATGTTTAACATTATATTCACTGCATACATATACTTCGTAGACATCCTTAATCTCGAATAACTCAGTTCTGCTGTCTGTTGTTCTGTTGTCGTTGTTTCATTGTCTGAATATGGCACTTAACATATGCTGTGTGGTGGTATCGGCGTTTGGTATCAGGGCATTTTAACGAGTACGAGTACAGGAGCTCAGTATCGGGCCCGATACCGATACCAGTATCGGTGCATCCCTGATGCAGACAGTAATGCAGGAATAGAACTATCACTCTCTATTGACCATTCGGTCACCCTAAAGCACAAAATCCGCAAACCTCACTTAATGGCCTAATAAATATTGATAAGATGTGCACTTTTAATTTGACATCCCTTGCAAAGCAGTATTTGCATCGTTGATTACCTACAGAAAATCTCAGTATGAAATGGAGCTCATTGGGAAACTCTCCCAAGTGAGAAAAAAATCAAGACAATTCATTTATTTTGCTTCACTCAGAACAGCGTACCATGTGTTGTTTTGAGGCTTACAACACTTATATCACATAATGACAATGAGACAAGACAATACTCGCAGCACTGATCTCTAGGGTCATGGCTACATCAGCAGTGTTGCTTAAACAGCATGCTGTCCAGGGTGTGTGTGTGTGTGTTCTGGCCGTTAGTGTGGCCCCTTAATGAGGCTGTAACTATATGAAATATCAGCTCTCCCCATACCAGCAGGACTCAGCTAGCATGATGGGACCATAATGTAGCCTGCACCCAGTTGTTTTCTATGCATAATACATGAACCTCCAGACCACTAGAGCAACAACTCTTAAATTAGAAGATGGAGGACCAGAACAGATCAGTTATAAATTCATGAAACTAAAGCTATGGTCGTACAACGTGTGCATGATATCTACACATGTATAAATAATCAAGAGGTCATTTGTTTTTTTTCTTTCAAAACAAGAAAGTGCATACTTGTTCCCTTGGAAGCCCAACTTGTAAAACAAAAATGGAGTGCACATAAGCAGAAATAAATAACATATGTACATATACAATTTATTTTTGCTAATGTGCACTTCATTTTTGTTTTAAGATAGGCTTCCAGGGGAACAGGTATGCACTTTCTTGTTTTAAAAAAAAAAATTGCATTAGTATTCATCTACTTGTGTGTAAAAAAAGACACGACTGAGACAACAGTAAAAATGACCTGAAAAAAATATTGACTTGACTATGAGCTTCAATCATTACTTTTACTTATGCATGAATAAGGGTATGTTGACAAAAGATTATCATTATTCTTGCTTGGCTAGCTTCAGAATGAATAAATGCAAATGTGCACTAAGAAGACGCTTTTATGATGATCTGTTCCATATTCTATGCATTCACCTGGCAAACAAACAGCACCCAGGAGAATATGTATGTTTGGAGGAGACATTAAAAACAACAACAACAATGATTGACAAGTGATGTTTCCCTTCATATCCCTGTAGATTTTCACTCCTAACAATCTCAGCTCTCTCAGCTGAGAAGAGGATCACTGGTTCATATAACTTTGAGAAGCTGCATGTGAATACAAATGGAATTAGTGTAGCATGGGACAAATTAGACCCTTTCACACAAGTAAAGGGAATAATCATGGCTGGAAAAGTGCGCTATTGTGCAAACCGTTGACATTGTCGACTATTTGAAAAAGGGACCATTCAAATGAGTAAAAACGTGGACAGATCAACCTTTGAATTCACAGAAAACTGTGTTTATGTATGTGTCCAGGGTTACTGGAAGGTCATGGATTGTGCTTTAGTAAGGAAGTCTACTATGCCCTGGAGATAAACTGGCAATCATAACCCGTAGCTGATGAGCTTCCCCGTCTGCCTTTTTTTTTCTCAAGCATTTCCATTTGACTTATCTACTGTAATTTCCCACTTGAGGCACTGAGGTGGTCATATAATTCACCTCATAAAGATATTTAGCCAGCTAGACTGACCAGCACTCACCAGTGAGGATGGGGGGAAAGAGGCATTATTCTGAGCGATACCTGTGATTGTTTCTTTACGGTTCTGTTTGTGAGAAGTGTTTTCTCTCTATGGTTGTGTTTCAAGTGGTGACCGCTGAATGAACCTTGTGAAGATACACGTTTAACAGTGATTGCAGTATCTCTGTCCATTAACAATTGGCATGTTTCCATGAACTGTAGTAATCTGGTGTTTGGCTTACTTCTAAATAACACAGTTGAACATAACACACACACATATATATATATATATATATGTATGTATGTATGTATTATAATTGGGGTCATACTATGTTTTTTTTTTTTAAAGAAATGACCACAAACAAGGCAAGGGCACAGTAAACGGATCAAAAGCAACAGTAAAGACATTTACAGTGTAACTAAATATTTCTATTTCAAATAAATGCTGTTCCTTGGAACTTTCTTCTATTCATCAAAAAATCCCGAACAAAAAAAAAAATTGCATGGTTTCCACAAAAAAAAAAAAACAAAAAAGAAAGAAGAAAAAATA
>NW_015551103.1:438027-441323 GCF_001515605.1 Sinocyclocheilus anshuiensis
ATTGCATGGTTCCAAAAAAAAAAAAAAAAAAAAAAATGAAGCAGTAAAACTATTTTCAAACTTAATAATAATAAATGTTTATTGAGCATCAAATCAGCATATTAGAAGGATTTCTGAAGGATCATGTGACACTGAAGACTGGAGTAATGGTTCCTCAAAATTCAGCTTTGCGATCACAATAATAAAATTCTCAAATATATAACAATAGAAAAAATATACATGTGAGTTTGTGCAATCCCTTGTCGAAATGTTCAATTTGAATGAAATGCTAATGTAAAACAGCTCTTTTCTGGGGTTTCAGAAGAACCCAAAGTGTTGATTTTATACTGATTGTTAAAGTCCATGTACCCATAACAATTATTAATATCATCTTGCACATCTGCGATCTACATACTTACTATTCTATTCATGTGCCGGCCACAAATCGATGCGCACAGATAATGCAACAATGTAACGTGGAACCATGCATATTAATAGCGAATAATACAAAGGTGCATACAACTATTGTTCAGGCTTCCCTCTATACACATTAGCTGTAGCGTAAAATAAACAGCGTTGTTTGGATTGGACTAAAGCGTTCAAACATCCGCCGTAGCTTAATCAAGCAAATGAACACAGCTTCGCTTATAAAATCTTTTGTGTAAAGGCGACATACCTCCTTTTTTTCTCAGCTCTGATATTATACGCTGTTCTTTAGCGGGGCAGAATTTCATTTGCATAGATTTCAACACCCAAATAGCTGGTAATAAATAAATGACTGAACAAAGACAAAAACAGACACATACAGAGTAACTCCATCATCTCAAGCTTGTCAAAGCTTGAAAGAAGTGAGAATGGAAAGGAGGGGAAAATGTCTCTCTGTACAGCCGTCAAGAATTCTTTTTACAGGAAGAGCAGATAAGACCGTTGAAAAACGAAGAAGCTCACTAGGTGTGGTGAGCAATTGCCCTCAGGAATATGTGTCTGCCCCGCACCTCAACTCAATCAACGGGAATAATGCATACAATCACTTCACAATGAGTCTGTCAAGGGCACTTACATAAGAGACTTGGCCCAGGGAAGGCATAAGGCATGGGCTCTGAATATGGATGCCTTTTTGCTCACTTTACTCGGCCGACCTCTCAAGCGTTTCTTCTCTTCAATGCCTCGTTCTAATCAAGCGAGCTGAGAGACTGTTTTATATGCGTCGGCCGCCTTGAGGACAGAGGTGCAGGCAGCAGGGACTTATCTTATTCCAACGGACACAAGCTGCCGCCCATGGGCTACCGTCAACAGCCATTAATAATGAAAAGCAGGGTCTCCTGGTGCTACTCTCGGAGGGCCCACTTCCTCTCTTTTTCTTGTTGGAAACTCTGTGGGGAGGATGGAAACCTAAAAAGATATGGTTTCAACATGCTAGCATTGTGCTTGGTTTATCTCGAGGCATTATATCTGGTATTAACATGTATGTTAACAACACCGTCCGACTGAAACCTGAACCACATGTTTTGGTAATATTTACAATGATAATGCGAGCCATCCGGGCTCTCTGAAAACATCGTCTGAGATCAATTTAACATTTGTGTATTGGCTCCTTTGATGTGTGAATTTAACCTAAATGAAAGCCAAAACAAACCGAGAGGTTTTGGAAGAAAAAAAAAAGTGAGGTGGGTGAAACAAGGGTGAGAACTTCGGCAGGAGGGCCTCGCGTCCGTCGCTTTGATGGGTTGCGTTTTATAAAACTCTTTGGGGGCAGGACAGGTTGCTTGTTCGGCACAGCCCCGTTCCCACGTTTCCTCTTTTACTGCCACAGCGTGCGACGGGTACAGCAGCTGGCGTCGGGATTGATCGTGAGGTATATCAAACATCACCTTCAAACAGCCGACTTGGGGGAGACTAGCGCGGCTTCTGTTCTTACAGCCCCTCTGCAGCAAATGATGCTCCACCAAAGGGACGCGCACACATCAAAGAGACGAGACACCTTATTTAGATGTGCTGGCTGCTTTGGCAGAACTTGCATATAGTCTATGATTGCTATTTCTAGACTTCCTCACATAAATATTGTCAACAGGCAGATTAAAGGAATCATTCTCCCAGAAATGAACATTCTGTCATTAATTACTTTTCAAAACAATAATAATTTTTTCACAGAACACTGACACATACACACACACAAACAGTTTTTCAAACAACAACATTGTTTTTTTTTCTCTCTCTCTTTTCTTTTTCACATTTGGTCCATTCAACTTTTGTATTATATATAGTCCTCTGAAGCCATACAATAGTTCTGTTTGATGAAATTGACAGAAATCTGTTATTATTCACTATGGCTCAGGTTGGATGTCAACATCATCAAATATTTTTTAGTAACTGTCTAGTAGCCAAGCACCATGAAGTCAAGAATGCGCCAAAGGCTCCATATTTGATTTGAGGGCTGTTTAAAAATTAATAGTGATTAAATTTCACATATAGACTTCATCTGACTTCAGAAGAGCCAAAATATACACTACCAAAAATATACACTAGTTAATAAATGCTGTTCTTTTGAAATTTCTATTCTATTCTATTTCTGAAGGATCACGTGACAATGAAGACTGGAGTAATGGCTGCTGAAAATTAAACTTTGCAGGAATAAAATTTATTTTAAAATGTATTAAAATATAAAAGTTATTAATATGATATATTACACAATATTACTGTTTTTACTGTATGTTTGATTAAACAAATGCAGCATTGGTCAGCATAAAAGAGACTTTTTTCAAAAAACAGAAAAATCTTAACCTCAAATTTTTGAATGGTAGTGTATCTTGCACAAGTTGTACGAAGTATTATTATTTTTCTTTTTTTGATTTTGAGCATTTTGAGCACAGCATGTGGTCATTATGAACTGAACTGAAAAATCTATGTGAAGATGTTTTGTATTACATGGAAGAACAAAATACAGAATTGGGAGAACTATAGAGGGTATGCATTGACGTCATTTTCCCGCCAGAACACTCCCCCTCAGCCAGACTGAGTGGCAAAAGAGCCTGCTGCATGGATGGATTTAATAGGGGAAACTGCGAAAACATGAGTAAAACAAACAATTATCACTTTAAACTAGATCGTTGGACTCTATATAGTGTTCCTTAAAACTTACCAAATATCCAGTTGCCATGGATGTTGACATGCAGCCAGGAATCGTTTCCTGACATTTAAATGTGCCTGATTGCGATGCCAGGAAATAAAGCAACTTTGCCTGTGAACGCTATATGTAAATAAAATGTAGGTCTAAATCCGGGTGACCACTTACACACACACACACACACACATATATA
>NW_015551103.1:441509-447726 GCF_001515605.1 Sinocyclocheilus anshuiensis
TATAGAGAGAATTAAATATTTATATTGTATCTAAATATATATATAGTCCAGCCCAAAAAACGTATATAGTTTTTGTCAGTGTTTATTTAAAAGCATCCAGTTATGCAGAATATAAAATGGTAAATATTTCATTGATGAGATGTTGATACAGTATATAGCAATACAATATATAGGGTATGATTTTACCACAAAATTCAACAAATGGACATAAAATGATAACTGCAAATCCGTGATTCGCTGTCTGGAGTCCATTTGTTTCTGTGAACTGCAGCAATTTATTTACTTCTCTCTTCTGTAGCTTTTGGCAGTCTGTTAAAAGATTTTAACAGATTTCTCAGATTTCTTGTTAAATCTATTTGTACAGTCAATCGCAAAGCTCTTTCCTGTTTTAGATGTGTTTTGTGGGTTTTCAGCATGAATGCTGCGAAAAAAACAAATGCTTTCACTCATTCTTTTTGTCACTCAGTGGGTGGAACCGCAGTCACTATTCATTCCTTTAAAGAAAGGATGAAAGTTCAGATTTTTCTACATTCTGTAATTAAAATTTTAAACTCCTAATCCTTTATCATACAACATAACTTTTCAGATATTCTGAACGCCTTTTCTTTTGCTCGTAGACAGGCATGGTAAATAACTAAGCTCAGTGCTTGTTTTGATGACCTCCAAGTCACTTTTTTGATGACAGTTGTGGTTAGGGACTGCAGTGACTCTGGGGCCTGGGTCCCCTGATGAACTAGAGCACACTTCTGAGAGAATGAGAGTCAAGACTAATTAAGATATCCCAACAGCAGATTAAATAATGATGGGTCAGACAGGCACTTCCACTGAATCCACAACCCAGACTCCGCCTGCAACCTTGTGCTTGGGAGCAGGCAGATAAAAGCTCAGGAGAAACACAGGATCTTGTGGCAGGCAACAGTGATGTAGCAATGCGAAACAACAAACGCACTGAAAAACAAAGGATTTTTTTGGAGCTAACGATGCTTTGGTACGTTAACACAACTTCTTACATTTTATACTATCATTACTTTTAAGGGGGCACCTGCTCATTCATCGTGGTGCATTTAAAGCTTAGTTAATTTGGGAGAGAAATGAGGCTCAGATGATGGATTGAAAAGGCAAAATTAGATCTATTAGAATTCAGAGGAATGAGCAGACAATAATCAAAGTACTTTCATCCTACGTGGTGCAATTATCTTTGCACTTAAGAATCAACAAAGCACGTAATGACTTTCGATACAAGTTGTGAGGTGAAGTCAGCCGTAACGGCACATAATGGGTTAACAGAGAAACTGTTAACTTGCTGACTGGATTGTTGGCGTATTAACCGAGAGAAGCGCACACACACTCTGTTTGATAAAATTTGACTTTGTATCTCTGTTCAACCATTTCAGAAACCACAAAGAGAATTCTACAGCGGAAAAACCTATTTACCGTGTTCACGTCTACACGAAGACATATCTGAGTCAACAAAAGGCTTTTCTCACAGCATGAAACCAATGCAATTTTTCTTTTATTATTTTTATTTTTTTATGTTAACTCTCAAACGGTCAATCCAAGCCACATGCAGGATTTGATTTGCAAAACTGACAGAAAAAAATATAACTGTAGCACTACATATGGTTAATCAGAGCTAATCTGAATAGTAAAAAGGATAGTGGATGTACTGTAGCATTAACCAAAGTCATTGCAGAAATGAATGAGTCTAATAATAGTTCAATGATTAAACTGAGTAGTAGGGGTTTGCTATATCACAATTTTGATCGTTGACGATCAAAATGTCTCCACGATCTGCTTTTGAAGAAATATCGTAGCATCACGCTACAGCGCACATTCTATGAGTTGCAGTTCTGGCATCTCCGTCTCAATGTACTGTACAATGCGTCATACATTCAAATCAAATGTTAACTCAGCAGTAGAGTTACACTCATAGGACACTGCACGTATTCGCAGTCACAAAAGTACATTTTTTTGCATGTGCTTTAAAGCCTTTCTGGTTAAACCTTTCATTTGCGTGCTGTTCTGACATGCGCTTTTTCTGAAGTGCACGCACACTAAAAAGCCTGTCAAACAGCAGCTGATTCCTGGACTTAGTTATCTTTCACGCCTGATTGCGCTAATACTATCAAAAACACACAAGGTTTACATATAAACACAGTTGGTTATGTCTAAAGTGAAGGTAAACATGCATCAGGGTTGCCAGGTTTTCACAAGAAAACCCGCCCAATCGCTATTCAAAACTAGACCAATCGCGTTCCAGGGGGTAAAAATACAAGTTTTTTGGCGGGGTTCCCCTGCTAAAATTTGGATTCCAGGGGATAAATATCATGTTATTGGAGTCGCTTCAACCCACGGACATGAAAAACAACCCGCGGCAACAGTGTTAAAGTAGCCCAATTCGGACTTGGCAACACTGACATGCATGCAGGTCTTAAAGCGACAGTACTAACATGTTGCCGCTTATCAATAAAAGGATAATTCACCTAAAGATTCAAATTCTGTCATTATTTACTCACTCTCATGTTGTCCCAAACATATATTAATTTATTTCCTGTGCTGAACACCAAAGAAGATATTTTGAAGAATGTGGGTAACCAAACAGTTTGTTTGACTTGATTGTATTGACTTTGATAGTAGGAAAAAAATACTACGGAAGTTACTGGGAACCAGCAACTGTTTGCTTACCCACATTCTTCAAAATAACATTTAAGTTTAACAAAAGAAAGAAACTCATTCAGGTTTAAAACAACTTGAGAGTGAGTAAATGATACTAGAATTTTCATTTTTGGGTGAACTATCCCTTTAATGTTAATAAAACAACAAACGACAAAGAGAAAAGTCACTCACTGCTCTTGACTGAAGAACTTTAATACAGTTGCTTTAATAAGAATCAGTGTATAATTTATACAGTAAAGTATATAGTGTTTTATTTTTATATTTGTTATTCAATTTCTTGAATGCTAAATACACCTACTGTACCTAAAAAAAATAAAGCACAGTTTGTTTTATTTGTATATTATGTGTATTTGTAATGTGTCTTATTTTTTAATAACAAAGATAAAATAACGACAAAGATTTTTATCTTTGCCCACTTTAGCCTAAATATCTCTGCCATTCTTTTTTATTTTAGATTTTGTTACATTGTAAGGCTTTTAAGGGAAATTAATTTGGCTGTACTGCTCAGACAACTTGCAAATAGTAAAACCAACATAAAGAATCGTGATAAAATCGTGATTTTCCTGAAAAAAAAAAAAGTGATATGATATATTTGCCGTATCGCCCACCTCTAATGAGTAGTCTTCAAAATGGTCATGTGATCTCAACATGGCAGCCCCCACGCCTGAATACTCCTTAATCTTTTATAACAGTCAAAAGTATGGGTGGAAAAATAAATAAATATTTTCATCAGTTATTTTGGCTGTTAAATCTATTACATCTGTTCTCAGTTGTTTAGGACTGCACATATTTTGGCTATGACATCAGACAGTTGATCTCTTAAAGGAAGATGAGAAGCTTAGTTTTTCTTAAATAGCTGGGCTTTAATGGCATATTTCTTCAGCAGAATGGATTAGGCATGACAGCTCATGTTAGGCTTTCCATGTTGAACCTGAATCTAGGGAGAGGTTAAATGTTGCCATGTGTTGTACGAGCATACTGCCAACCACTCAGCATTCTGTATCCTCTAAAACAGACACTACATTTCCTTTTACTTAACATCCTGATTGTGAAGCAGAAACCAATGAACCTGCAAGATCGACTTTTAATAATGCCAATAATCATAAATCTATATTATAATCTAAATATAATCTATATATATTTATATATGTATGTATGTATGTATGTATGTACACAAAAGGTATTGTTTTACTGCTGTTCCATGCAGAAGGGAAATCTGATTCCCAGAATTCCACAGATCTGTAACAGCCATTTATTTCTTTAATATCTTTCAAAACAAATCACTTACCACAATGCAAATGTGGTTGTTTATATAAGCTGTAGCCAGATTGCAATTAGCACCTTCAAAAACGAACAACCCCCCCCAGAGAATTAAGGGTGTTTTAAAAACCACAGTTGCAAAATGATTCAGAACAGTAATGCTGCATGCAAAGACAAGTGAACACGAGCAGTGTGGCAGTTGTACACACACAGATAAATGTATTGAATCGACGCAGAATGGAAGATAGGTGTGTAAAATGGTGTGAAACATGAAATAACGCCATGCATGAGCAGATGTGACAGCTAGTCCCATCTTTCACACTTAAAATAGACAGCCTCAACACTGACAAGACGAGTGTTATTATTGATTGCCAGTCAATCATCATAACATGAAAAATACAAATCTGACATGCGACATTGATAAGCCTACTACTTTGAGTAGTTGATGTTGGTTAAGAAAAACATATAATTTATAACAAAAAATATAAACAATAATATAAATGAGTTAATTTATAATTTATTAATTAAAAAATATAATTAAAAATTAATACATTTTATTTAAAATATATAAAACTCCAGAATTTTCTGTTACAGTCTAGTTTAAAACAAGCCAGTAGGCAGGAGATGTCAGTGGTGCGCGCACGACCAGTGGGTTGTCCTTATAATTCGCTTCATGGATGAGTGGTAATAGAATTCAGCGTAATCAGCCATGGGGTCCGACTCCTCTACCTACCCCTATCAGGCAGGCTGGTTTCACACAGCTGTGAGTGAATAAAGCTAACAGGAGGGAGTATGGAGTCCTGTGGGGCTCAAGCAGTTAAAACAAGCCCTGCTTCTGCCCTGCCCACAGGGGCGGCACTGTACCCATTCACTGGAAAGGCAGTCACTCTCTCCACCGTTATGCACTTAGTTGCCACTTGCGTGTTTGTTATCAAAGATTACAAAACGAAAACGAACACACCCACTCAGGCCCAACCTGATCAAACACTTGTTGTCATGGTGACAGAGTTCTGTAGCGGCTCCCTTGTTGATTGAGGCTCTCGCTTAAGAAATCATCCTTTTTATTCACATTGGTGCATGTACAATTCAAGGCCACTAATAGAATAGCAACTTCTCTCACTACTCCAGACTGTCTGTGCATATTCACATCATAACTCTTCACTGAGGTCCCCCAACACTTCACATATAAGCCAGACAGTTTGCCTTCCAGCAATATCACTCTAGTCCCAGTGATACTTGACAAGAATACTGTATTGCACGACATTCATTCTTGATGGGACATTCCATATTGGGGATTATTGAGGGGATTATTCCATATTGTTTTTGGGTGTGACTAGATGTCTATCGGTTCAGCAGGTCTGGAAACAGAAATGGCATATGTATTAACAGCAATGAGAGTTGGGATGTGTGATGGTGGCAGCTGGCTTGTGTTACACATGAAAAAGTCATTATGTCCCATCGCTTGCTTTTTGAACCTACAATAATCTTAATGAATTTAATTAAATAAAAATAGAATAAAAGATGAATAAACAAAAAGAAATAAAATATATACACAACCCTTAAAAGTATGAGGTCATTGAGATTTTTAATGTTTTTGAAAGAAAAAAAAGAGTTATGCTGCTTAATATTTTTGTGGAAACCGTGATACTTTTTTTCTAAGATGATTTTATTCATAAAAAGTTCAATAGAAACAGCATTAATTTAAAACAGAAATTTTTCGTAACATTATACGTAATTTTTATCAATTTACTGCATTCTTGCTGAAAGTGTTACAGAAAATAAATAAATAAATAAAAAGTATTTTTTTATTTTTATTCTTACTGATCCCAAAATTTTGAACAGTAGTGCATAGGGGTGGGGGAAAAAATCGATACAGCATAGTATCGCGATATTTTCCGCGGCAATACTGTATCGATACACGGACGCCAAGTAACGATCTTTTATTATACTATACATATAATAATAATAATAATAATAATAATATATATGGCGTGACGAGTCGTGCCCCGCCCCGCAGTGTTCAGCGAGCATATTTCACTCTCCTCGCCACTGCGCGGTTTGATGCTCCGCTCAATATTCCGATCTATGAATGTGTTTTGGATAATTAGTCAAAAAAACAAAAACAACAACAACTTATATCTGATTCTGTTACATAGAAGCGAATACAAATAATATATTGATATTTAATATTAAGGTAACACTTTTCAATAAGGTTCCATTAGTTAATGTTAGTTAATGTATTAACTATCATGAACGAACAATGAACAATACATTTATTACA
>NW_015551103.1:448616-457818 GCF_001515605.1 Sinocyclocheilus anshuiensis
ATTTAATTTAATTTAAATTTAACAGTAATTTACTTTCAAATGCCCCAATTGCTGAAGGGTCTGCACAACTTTTTAGTACAATTTCAAGTTGCACTGTTCAAAATACCTGTAGTAGTAGCACAGCAGTGCATACCTGTTTACATTTAATTAAGGTGGACTAGATTAGACTGTAATACAAATAGTTGAGTTTACCAGGTGCATACAACATTTATGACAGGTTTTCATGAAAGTGTTGGTCAGTTTGTCTGCTTGACAATCCCATTTTGCACTGCAACAATAAAACTAAAGTGAGATAAACAAACTGAGAAATTTTTATTTTTAGTTAAAACAGATGTTGTCAAAGTTTTCCTTTGGGGACATAATTTGAAGTTGGAAAAAGGTAATAAATTGCAATATATCGCAGAATATCTCAATAGATTTAAAATCGCTATAATATTGTATCGTGACACAAGTATCGTGATAATATCGTATCGTGAGGCCTCTGGTGATTCCCACCCCTAGTAGAGCATGTATTTGCTTTTCTGAAAGGCTGCACCGCTGAAGTGCTTCCATGCGTCACTGTACTGGACAAAAGTGAAGTGGAACACACATTTAAAAAATCAGGTCAGACATGCTTACTCCAAAAAGCATTTTCCCAAGCCACCTGTTAATTAGTGGCGAGGTGAAACACGTTGATGTAAGCATTGAGTAATTGAGGGACGTGACTGCCAAAACGCTAATCTACATGGACGAATAAAGAACTTTTCCCAGTCCTGTTGAGACACAGGGGCATTATCATAAATAAACAGGCGCAGACGCGGGCCGTCTGCGTTTGAGTACAGTACAGGAAGAGGACTCTGCTACAACAAGCTGCTCTGGAAAAAACACTCCCAATGGACCATGAGGCTAATGAGGGAACACAGAGACGTGAGTCTATGCCTTTAAGCCCACCATACCATTTGAAAGACAGAGGACAAGCCGGAAAAAAAAGTTTATTATGTCAACACAAGATCAGCAGTAATGAGCTGTCTGGACTTGTCAAAGTATTTACATTACTGGTCAAAGTGTGGAATAAATAAGATACTTTAAATGTTTGTGAAAGAAGCATCTTATGCTCACCATTGCTCCATTTATTTGATCAAAATACAGTAAAAACAGTAATACTGTGAAATATACTTACAGTTTAAAAGAACTGTTTTCTATTTTAATATCTTTTGAAATGTAATTTATTCCTGTGATTGCAAAGTTGAATTTTCAGCATCATTACTCCACTTTTCAGTGTCACATCTATAGATAGTGTCTATCTATCTATCTATCTATCTATCTATCTATCTATCTATCTATCTATCTATCTATCTATCTATCTATCTACCTACCTACCTACCTACCTTCATGGTAGAGTATCAGTTTTCACAACAGTTTTACATTTTAAATTACAAATTACATTTTAAAATACATTAAAATAAAAACAGAGTTACTTTAAATTGTAATTCACAAGTATTTCACAATATTACTGTTTTTAATATATTTTAGATTAAACAAATGCAGCCTTGGTGAGCATGAGACTTCTATTAAAAACATTAAAAATAATATTTTTTCCTACATTTTGAGTGGCAGTGTACATATGTTTACACATATATTTAGACATAATTCATGAATGTGTCCACTAAATGAATTAAGTTCATGCTAATCAATCTTATAAACAAAACATGTTCTGCAAAAATTTTTAGTAATGCTTTCCTGTACAAAACTCACCACCACAGTCCTAAGGTGTTTTGGGTGGTTTCCAGGGAATTGCTATACAGTTGCTAAGGTGTTCTAAACTGTTTCTAAGGCTTTGCTGGGTGGTTGCAATAAATAAAAAAATAAAGCCACCTCCAAGTTTTCTATAATATTGTACGATAACCATACACACACACACACACACACACACACACACACACACACACACACACACACACACACACACACACTGTGTCGGTCCTGCAGCAGCTGTCGGAGTGGCACTGATCAGACTGTCCACAGGGAGACACTGCCTACACAGAAACACCCCAGCACTCCACAGCACATCAAATATTTACCATTACTAAACACTGACTGCTCCTCCACCAGCCCTCATGCTAAAACAACTACTCAACACTAACATTAGTGAGCTGATAAATAACATGCTGAACCTGGATTAAATAAACTTTACTATAGCCACAAACGCTGAATTTTGTGAATAGGATGAGCTCTCTGAGAATATAATCATCTTTCCTTAAGTACAGTGCATCCTGGGGGATATGACTTTGATAACTATTTGATAGAACATTATTCAATAGACCAGTCTAAATGTAGAAAAGTGATAATTGTTTAATTAACAAATGAAATGAATTGTGAAGTTGCCTTTTAATTTTCATAGCCTTTAATGGATTTAATGTGGCGGAGTCTGACACCGAGTGAAGCGGACCCTATTTTAACAGGAAGCTGCCGTATAAATGCCAGAGAGCGTGAAACTGTCACCCTGCTAATGGTTTTATTCTTCGTCTTTTAACCCCCTGTAGCCTCAACAAACAAGAGTTTAATAATGCAAATTACGTCAATATTTCAGTTAGGATGAATGCCGTCACTTGTGCAATGATCGATTATTAACATGCATTATAATAACTTGATAAAATTAGTCGCCTGCATTAATGGTGGACTGTAGCAATAATCAGGAGGATAAAAGAGAAGATTAACTTAACTGTCTACTGAGCAAATCAAGAAAAAATCCACCTAAAGAAACATGATACCATCTGAGAAAGTTCAGCATTCCTCACACACAACCTCCATTGTTTCACTAAACCCTTTAATCAAAGAAAATGATCAACCATTTTAAGTAATGAAAGAGAGGGACAGAGAGAGAGATTGATTAGGTAAATGTCCAACTTAAGAGTTGTTTTTCTAAAATAAATGTAACAAATGATAATATAAAAAAATAAAATAAATATAAATATGAATAAATAAAAGTTAATAATATTATTTATTATTTTAATAATAATACAAATTCAAACCAAACCTTGACAAAAACATGTATTTTTTTTCTCCATTCTCTTCAGAGCGGTGGTACATGCCTGAAATAAATAGTGCTGAAAAGCAATGTGAATCTTAGAAATAGATGACCCGATCCTTGAATAAAACATGTGCGTCCATGCTTACATGCTTATTCCATTATCCTGCTCACCGGCAACAAGCTGAGCGTGAACTGTGACAGCTCTGGATTCATCATACTGCAAAATATTCCACAAAAGCTATAATCATTGGGTTCATTTATATTTATAAAATTTGTAGATTGATAGTTAGTTATCAGATGAATACAGCAGACAGACATTTTAACAAGCATATTGAGTCCAAATCTGCAAAAAAAAAAAAAAAAAAAAAAAAAAAAAAAAAGAACAACAAAGTGATTAACTTCTGCACCATTAGTGGCACTAATTACAACTGGCAGATTTACCCAAGAAATCTCAATACTTTTAAGCCTTTTGACAATATTAAATGCATTTGTTCTAAATTGACTGTAAAGTATGATTATTAGTATTTTTTTTTAATCAGAGGAACAGCCTTTTATTCCAAGAAACTTTAATTAATATTTAAAACGTAATAAAAAAATGTTTGTAATGTAAGAACAAAAATAGAATTAATGAACTAAAATCTAATTAAAATAAGGCGTGTCAAAACTTATTAAAATAAAGCATGACAATGACATGTTTTCCACTGTCACTAAATGAACAAGAATGATATTTAATTAATTTAATTTATATGAACCAATATACTTTAGATTTTTTTTTTCTCCAAAGGTCATGGTCTACTCCAGGTCAACTCTAATAGTTTTATTCTTGACTTGTTTTCTATTTATCCCCATTTTATAGTCTCACTGGGCTTCTGTTTGTTTGAAACGATCATTACTTTTGTTATTTAATTTGGAGCCATTACTTTAAGCATTACTGTTAACCAAAACAAGGGCACAATGTGAATATTCAGTGGAGTAAAACCAGTGAAAACAAGTGATCTCTCTTTCCCTCTGTCTCCATTTGTTCACTCTTGCTTCTTTCAGAAATACAGGGTCTTTCTCTGACATCAGCCACTGCAGCTGACGTCTCTCTCGCTCCTCCCTTCCAATCTTATGTTTTGCGTTTCATTTTCGTAGCGCTGTGGGTTGGTGGGTACTCTACTCGGTGTGTCAGTGTTGGCTGCTAAAGCTCGCCGTGCTGTAAATGATCATGCTGCAATGCCACAGCCACTTCTGATCATGCACGGGGATGGCAAGACAGAAATCTGCTCTGGCCCGTGGCTCTCTGAGAATGAGAGATTGAATTTAACAACATTGACAGGGTTTGCACAGTGGCATGTTAATATTCTTTTCTGTTATGAATTTCAGTGGCTGAACTTTTGTTCACGTCTTTCGGTTAATTATGGTGTTACTAAGGCTTTGCAAACCTATTTATGTTTCCTTGTAGCACTTTTTATCCACTTAACATTGTAAAATGTTAATAAAACATAATAAATATTCAGAGAATATTAAGCAAATTCAGGTTGTCTTTCAGTAAACATGGTTCCTCGCTTGTGTAAGAAACACAGCTGTGGAAGGCTGATGAGACAGAAGAGGCTCTTTTCACTCAATAAATTAGCAGCCATTTCAATTAAGATGCTCTAAATGCTGAATTGATGGAGGAAGATGTGGCTGGTCAAAAGATTAATGCAAGCCGTTACTCAACAAAATGTGCCACAAGCCAGAAACATTTAGCTAACGGCAGCAATTAAAGGATGTGTAAATCACTTTCTGGCTGAGAACTGAGAACCTTACAGTAAATCTTCTCAATATAGTCTAAAGAAAATTATATCATAAACAGTTTTTAATAGAATTAAAGGAATGGTTCACACAAACATGAAAAGGGTCATAATTTGTTCCAAAACCTTATACTTTTGTCCTGTGGAACACGAAAGGAGATGTTTTGCAAGATGGTCATGCTGCTCTTAGTCATACAACGGAAGCATACAGTATAGTGACTATGGGTTGTCAAGTTTCAAAATGACACACACACATTAAAAGCACCATAAACATAGTGCAAACAACTATTAAGTCTTCAAAATCCACCATCAGGAAGCGACAAAAAAATTTGGTGAGCCTTCGTAAAGAGACTTCTTAATAGATAAAAAAAAATCTTACAGAAGCCAAACTTATGAACAGCAGTGTAAAAGAGCAGCATTAATATTGTTCAAAGTAGATGGTTTAATCCTATACTAACCCATAAAGCCAAATGTGAAAACCTTTCAGGACAAACACAACACACAAACATACATAAAAACAAATTTATGGCACAACCGTCAAAACAAAACATAAGTAACATGATGCGAGACTGCAATCATAAAGTACATAAATAGCAAATAGACATTAAATCAAAATTCCCATCTCCATGAGCGGAGTGAAAATCGTTACTGTGAGGGAAGGACTAGCGCTCCCTTCTCCTCAGAGGACACAGAATGTCATTCCCATCATCATCATCATCATCCACTCCCTCCAACACACGGCAGCATTTATCAGACCCTGCATAAAATAACTCATTACACTTTATGATGTTAGGATTGCACATCCTGCAGCTTCAAACCACTGCAGTGAGAACCGGATGAACTCAGAAGCTGAAAATTCCTGGTCTGGATTCGATCAAAAGATTAGCGTGATCATAAAGAGTAGCATCCAATAAAAGTCTGAATGGCTCTTCTTTTATTCTCTTCCATCTACAGTGCTTTCAAGAAAAAAAAATGATGGTACATTTCACTTTTTAATTTGAAATTATATGTGTGTTATTAAGCCCTTTTTTCTATATGTGATAATTACAAGCTTCCCACACTTTTTGTCTAACAAGTTTTCACGACTTTTCCATGACCTTTCCAGTAATGTGTGATTATTGGAAAATAATTAAATTATTTTAAAAAATCATTTAAATTCAGGCTGAATCACTAATGAATCATTTAAACCAATTTGGAATTGTTTTCACTGACTGATTGAGATGACTCTCACAAAAAAGATTCTTTCACAACTAGCCATTATCTATATCTAGAAATAATTTTTAAAGCAAAAAAGAGCTAGAAAATGTATATTTAGAATAGAAATTTTGCAATTTTACGTGACAAACTTTGATATTTTTCTAAGTCAAATAAACAAGACAGAAATACTGGAATTAATAAATAGTCTGAGAATCTGAGAAAAGAAAAGGAATGAATGAGTGAGTGAGAGATAAGCATCAGGAAGGCAGAACTGTCTTGCTTCATGAGAACAGAAATGAGTCGATTAAGACAAGGGGAAGAAAAAAAAATCCCAGGTTTTTCCGCATCAACCTGGACAGCGATACCATCAGTGTCACACGTGAGGAGATGGGAGTCTGCTGAATCTAGTACATTCTCTCAGCGTCATTAACGCTCCATCGACTTATCATCTACAATCACTGCAAGACTGTCATTCAAATTGCTTCTTCATTGACTGTCATTCCACTTTAATTACGTGGCTAATCAAAACAAACTGCCGCCGCCCCTGCACATACACACGTCCACCATGAGCCACGTGATGAATGAGACAGCTCATCAGCCGGACTTGGCAGATAGTCCATGTCTTGTATTCATCATCATTACCCGGCACTCAAGCACTCGACGCACACATTTACTGCATTTCCTGTACTTTATCCTCCCTTCAAGAGAAAGCTCTGTTCTCTTTGCTTTTTTTTCCTTCTCAATTTGATTTTTAGGGTAAATCGAGAGTTGGTTATCTTAGCTTCTTTTTTTTTCTGTCAAGGTTGAGTTTTAAAGTGTAAAACAAGCATTTGTTTAAATAAAGTTATAATGTTAAATAAAGTGGTAATAGCTTTTAGCAAGCAGCAAAGATTTCCTTGAAATAATTGTTCATGCTTCAGGAGAAAAAAATTATGTGTTTGGGATGGGAAGCTGTTGCTGGTAGCAAACAGAATATTATTGTACTTTGCGGCTCAAGCCAGCAACAGCCCCGTGTTGAAATGATGGTCTGTCCAGTTTCGGACGACAGTCGACCCCATCTCAGCTCTACATCCCTACACCACCCAATCAGCAGTGAGTCCTGAGAAATCTCCCATCAATCAGTGTTCATGGTGACATGGCTCAGGAGTGGGCAACATCCAAATAAATAGTGGTTACACCACACCACACCACACCACACCACACTAAAGAGGCCTATTCAGTGCTGTCAGTCGCATGAGTGGCTCTCTGCCCCCCATTTTAACCATTTAAAAATCATAATAAAGCATAGTGCTATTGTGAATTCACAAAGGCTGTGATTCAGTTAAATATGCACTGTGGGTTTAATATGTGCTTTATTTATATGCATGTGGGTTAAGAGCATCTCAGAGTGGCTCCGTTCACAGTAAATGCTGCTCCACACAAACAGTTATCATTTACATGCGCGGACCGTCTCAAACTCCATCTTTGCATATGCTGTGACTTGCTTATAACGTTCATCTGGGAACAATGTGCACTATTCTATCAGATTTATAAGGTAAATCATTTATAAACCTATAGCAACACAGGAGAATACATCACTATCTTTCTAAATATGCTAACTGTTCATCGCAAGTTCAAAATAGAAGTTTAAACCCTCGCGCTGAGTTTGCATGTTTTGATGTCCACATGTTCTTGTTCAAGAAATGACAGTAGCTGTAGCATTTCTATCATAAAGAAGTGGATAAATATTAAAGATTAAGTGGACGTTTGAATTAAATGTTGTTTAGTCAATATTTAACAAGGATTAGACTGAACAGTAAAGTGTAAACATTATCGTCAGGCCGTTGATGCACTCTGCAGGTTTTTGATACATAATATACACAAGTTATGATTATACTGTTTTATTACAGGGCTCCAGACTCATTCTTCCCACTGACTTTCTCAGTCGGTCACACGAGCACGATTTGGTCGCAATATTTATTTTTTATTTTTTTGCGCTACAACATGGGATTAATTAATGCATGCTGATTAACTTTTATTATCATACTTTATAGTTCTATGGAAACGAAAGTGGTTAACATTCAACCCGTTCTTTTTCATCAGTATTATTTGTGATTTGAATTTTGTGAACGGGAGTTCTTCCTTAGCTATGTTATAAGTCGCGGGCTTCGGGAATTCGAATTCGCGATCTTGTTCTGACGTTTTACAAGAAAAGATAATTGTCTGTTTTGCTTACATACATCTACACATTTCACATTTTAAGTCTAAAACAAAAGATGGATTCATTGTTATTCTTAATTAAAAAGCAAAACAACAATAAAACAGTAAGATACGATGACAAACTAGCTTACAAAACGTTTATTCACAAAAAATAATAAGATGAGGCATGGCATACACCACATGCTGTATTATATACCGACTAATAAATTACAGAACATTTAGCAAACACTGAGGAATCAAATAAAAAAATTTAAAATTAAAAGAGAGCCTCCTTAGCGTACCGTGAGGTTTCAAAATAACGTTTCAAAATGAAAACTAAAACTTGCTGTCGGTGACAGTGCTTGCATGTTTTTTTCCCCACAAGAAAAACCAACATGTTCACCTTCTCTGGTTTAAGAAGCAGTCTTTTACTTTACTTTAGCATGAAAACCATCCGTTGTTTCCTCAATATGCGCATAATTTTTTCTGCACGCAGCTTCGTGCTCGTGCTGACGTGGCGAGTATAAACCAGGCTCAACTCTCTAAGTGCTGCGCAGTTCAAACGAGTAGCGTGGTTTCGTTATGCTTTCAGTTTCGTTTGCCGTTTGATGTTTCTCATATGCAACAGAAATTTCAGTGCTTATGAGTTGAAGAACGCAGTGGTCGCGCCAGTGCGACCACTCACAAAATTTAGTCACACAGGCAGAAAAAAATTGTCGCAAAATGTGACCATTTGGTCGCAGTCTGGACCCCTGTATTACAATGTAGTAATGTTTTTTAACTGTTTTGTTCAATAAAACCATATGAATACTTGCTTTTGATATTTTATTTGAACCAATTATTATTGCCTCATTGCTATTATATATGTATTTTAAGTCATTTTAAAGTCTATTGTTTGCTTGGATCTATTTTTATTACCACAAAATTATTCGATTACTCGATCAGTCGTCAGAGTAATCGACGAATTACTCAATTACCAAAATAATAATTAGCGACAGCCCTAATATATATATATATATATATATATATATATATATAAATA
>NW_015551103.1:458182-460038 GCF_001515605.1 Sinocyclocheilus anshuiensis
ATATAAACTAACCAACCGGACAGAACAGTCCAGAGTGTTTCTAGGCAGAGAAATCTATTTTTAATTATAATTGAATTTTATAATAATATAATGTAATATAATATAATATAAATGTTTACATTCAAACATATGATTTAATAATTTAGGTACTTGGCCTGTAATGTTTGAGAACCACTGTAATTAAACACTGATACATTTTTGAGAAGTATAAAGACAAGCCATTTGGCTGAAATGTTCTACTGAAGTTTTATTTCTTACATTTTTCCCGAAAGGTCTAAAATGGGTAATAGGCACAACCGGACTTCAATGAACAACAGTCACAGATAAGATCTAATCAGAAAAAGCCGTCAGAAGTCATGGCCTGAGGGCTGTCTCCATTCCAGCTGCAGAGCTTGCATGTATCAGATAAGCAAAGCAAACACCAGATCATCACTGGCAGCTCTATCTTTCCACTGACCAATATTAATAGCGTGAAATAACATATGGTGGCTTGACAGATGTGAAAGATCTTGGCAACGGATGCTGACTTCAGCCATTTTCCCAGGTTAAACAAACACAGATGGTGGCGTGGGGCGAGATGATGGTCGCAAGTGAAAGGTCTGGGGTTTTAAGGCGACGTCTATAAGTGGAGAAGTGTCTGGCGGATTGACCGCTCTTCCAAAACTCTCTGGGTGAACATCACCCGACAACAGCCTCTTGTTTGAAGAGTAATTTGGAAATAGGAGCCAGATGCTTCTCACTGATTCTTTACCGCTGCACAGATATGTAGGCTTGATTGGATAATTTGGTTGTGTGTGTGAGAGAGAGAGAGAAAGAGAGAGAGAGAGAGAGAGAGAGAGAGAGAGAGAGAATGAGAGATGGTTGTATTCAGCTACAGAAGAAACTCCGCTCTCATCTTAGTGCGTGTGGTCTGTAAAAAGTGTCTCAACACTTCAATTGTGTAATTTAGTGTGCAGGCTGAAGTTAAATACACTTTAGGTTTGATTTGAGTTCTCTTCACACACACAATTGTTCAAGAAAGAAGGTATTGTACAACAGAATTTGCAAAAAAAAAATCATTTATCTTTATCTGTCAAGAGGCTTGACTGTTTGCACTGAGGGCCAAAACTACATAGATAAATATAATTCCCAAGCATAATGATGAGGGGTGTGGTGTAGGAAATGTGGAAATGTTGTAGGTTTGAATTCCCTGGTAGTAAGCTAAAAACTGTATGTCAATTAGTAGGATGTCCAAAAACATACCATAATATACTATTGTTCAAAAGTGAGCACCAAATCAGAATATTTCAATAACACTTCTGAAGGATCATATGACACTGAAGTAATAGCTGCAGAAAATTGCTTTGCCATCACAGGAATAAATTACATTCTAAAAATAAAACAAACTGTAAAATTATTTCACAATAATCTTCACAATACATGTTTTTTGTTTTTTTTTGGATCAAATAAATAAATGCTGCTTTGGTGAGGTATTAAAAAGCTTTAAAAAATATTTTTATTTGTTTATTTTAACCGAATAACATAACTAATAGTGCTGTGTTCAAAATATCGATATGACGATGTATCGTCACAGAGATTTGACGATACGAGTATCGATACAGCTGGCCCTGTATCGATATTGTGGCACGTGTGCAGCAGTGGACCGCGCTTAATTTGTTTAAAATTTTACAACATTTAAAATTGAGTAGAAAAGTGCGAGGTTTCATTGTTTGCTTGGATCTATTTTTATTACCACAAAATTATTCGATTACTCGATCAGTCGTCAGAGTAATCGACGAATTACTCAATTACCAAAATAATAATTAGCGACAGCCCTAATATATATATATATATATATATATATATATATATAAATA
>NW_015551103.1:460318-469118 GCF_001515605.1 Sinocyclocheilus anshuiensis
CCCTTCATAATGCAGAGGTCAGCTGCCTGCTCTGCCAATAGTTAGAAATGGCACTATAGTAAGCAGTGTTTAATAAACAGCTGTTTTTCTAAATTCTGCTGAGGTGAAATTCAGTGCAGCCCTGTATCGTGATACGTATCGTGGCCTCTGTATCGTGATACGTATCGTATCGTGACTTTGCTGGTGATACACAGCCCTAATAACTAACATCACTATATATGCCAAATCCCTGTCTCCTTACTTGGCTATGGGGTAGAGGTCTACACGGGTCCAAAAATTCGTACCCGAACCCGAAGAGACCCGTAAATGTGCTACATTGAACCGACCCGGACCTGTCTATTATTTTGAAAGTTGGACCCGGGCCCGTGCAGAACTGAGAAATGTCAAAAATGTACTACCCGGAACCGATGCGGACAGTCAATTATTTGAAAGATGGATCCGAACCCGGCCGGGAAGACACAGACCCGACTGGACCCGATCGGCACATATTCCACAGCAAATTGCTATTAACAAGTCGATAAACAAGTTGCGAAAATTTAACATTTTGTCTTACCTAATGTAAAAAGCCTTCTCCCTTTTACCTGACTGTGATGCACACAATCCTCCTTGCCAAGAAAGTTCCATCCGTGTTATTCCTCTCTTGCCAATTGAAATGCGTAATCCACTCATTATTCCAGTTTCAAAAGTCCACTCGCTGTCACGGTGACGGATGACAAATGCGACTTTGCAGTTTTGCATTTTTTGTATCTCGAGTCAACTTGCATAATAATTTAGACTGTTTGCCCATTTGGATTATAATAACGATTGCTCGTCCAGTGCCATGGCTGCTGACGTTAGCTTTACTTATTTGCTATCATCTCTGTGCTCTCTGAGCCGAGTCTGAGCAAAAATTTTATATATAACAACAAGACGGTTCATTCATAATATTATTAAAAAAATAATCAATATTAGCTCACATCACTCATGAAGGTATCCATTATCACCGTGCGTGTGCATTAACTCCGCCCACCCTGCGTCTGATAACGTCGCTCGTGTTTTTGTTTTTTTCCACCTTAATGAAGTTCCTTAACGTAAGTTAGGGAGGAGCGAGCCCATCTAATCTTTCAATCAACAGCCAGAGTATATAAGCAGCTGCTTACCTCTCTCCAGTCTCAGCTGTTCCAGCATTCCTCCACCTACCCAATCTCCACCTTCATCTTAGGTACCTTGCCCTTTGTAAACATATCCTACATTAAGTCTCTGTGGGGTACGTCAGAGCTCGAGTTGAACCTGCTTCATCGAGCCCCTCATCAGTGGACAAAATTCGTACCCGAACCCGAAGAGACCCGTAAATGTGCTACATTGAACCGACCCGGACCCGTCTATTATTTTGAAATTTGGACCCGGGCCCGTGCAGAACCGAGAAATGTCAAAAATTTACTACCCGGAAATGACGTGGACCGTCAATTATCACCGTGCGTGTGCATTTACTCCACCCACCCTGCTTCTGATGACGTCGCTCGTGTTTTTTGTTTTTT
Organism: Sinocyclocheilus anshuiensis; assembly: GCF_001515605.1. NCBI lineage: Eukaryota > Metazoa > Chordata > Actinopteri > Cypriniformes > Cyprinidae > Sinocyclocheilus > Sinocyclocheilus anshuiensis. The sequence continues at coordinate 461,836 of NW_015551103.1, forward strand.
TTCCCACCTTTTTCCAAATTACCGACTCACACTTTTCTCATCCTAATTTTACAAGTTGAAAGTTACAAAACAACACACGCACATCGCTGACTGACTCTGATAACGGCCGGGTGTTCTCCGAGTCCGATTGACTCGGGTATTACACACAATGTTAAACAGACCTGGGACCCGAAGTAATAGATAATATAGCCCCAAACCCGTACGGATCCCGGGTCAGGTGCCGGGTCCTTGGGTCTCGGGTCCTCCATGTAGACCTCTACTATGGGGTACATGGTGTAGGATTAGGGTTACAAATTTAGAACAAACACTTATGTTTTGAGGAATATCAATACAGTGCTGCCTTGCAAAATGCAGTTAATCTGGAAAACCCACATGGTATCAGAAGACAAAGTTTTAAGATGGTACATTTGGAGGTTATGGGTCTTCCAGCATCAAATGGCTATCAGTGAGCAGGAAGACTCTGCCAGCACATCCCCCTCGGCACTCACTGGAATGATTTACACTCAAGCAGAGCATCTAAAGAGCTTCTCCAGCAGCCATCAGATTCAGCTCTGACCTTTAGATCTGCCTCGCTGTCTGATTCATATAACACCAGCACTAATAGAGTACTTGAGCACTACTCTGCTAATGCCCTGCATCTGATCTGAGGGGACTGTTGGGGGGTTAAGCATGAAATAAGTGGTCTGAAATAAACTTTGACACTGTCTTACAATCGTGAGTTTAGCTGACAGAGGATTTTCCACAGATTCTTCCAGAGTTTGTGATGTTTTACAACACAAACGCGATCCCGAGCGACAATAAAAAGCACTGAAAGAGAACGGGAAAAGAAAGAATGGCACACTTCTCTCTGTCTCGGCGATGTATCCGACATAGACATCAGTGAGTTAGGCTGGGGCTCGAAGCAGCCGTGCACGCAGGAAATGAAATGAAATGATGAATAGCTCAGAAAGCAATGCATACATCAGAGCTGTCACTCAGCCGGAGCGTTTAGTAGCACCAAAAATCTCTATTCCCTGTGTCTATCTATCTTTACAGTTTGTTCTTGTCTGCACACACAGGCTCAGATATTCTCAAACTCACACACAATGAAGTAACATTAGGTGTATTAAACACGGTCTGATATATTAAAAGTCTCATCTTTGTGAGTAGCACGGCACAGCTCAGGGAAACTGATTTCGTATGTTAAAATTGCTACAATGATTATTATTATTGTTATAAACATAACTAAATTGTGTTCATTTTTAAATTAATTAAATTAAAATAATTAATTTATGAAAATAAGAAAAGTTCATTCAAGATTCACTTACACTTTTTTTTCTTCTCAAGTAAATGTACAGTATGTTATTGTAAATGTTTGGATATTGGTACTGGAAAACAAGATAAAATAAGTGATTAGGAAAATTATTTCAGTAAATGTTATTTATTAATAAAACACATAGTAATTTAAGTAAATTTAAACACAATTTAAACAAAACATAATTAATATTGTAAAATAACTATACTTATTTCCAAGATGATCAATCAATGTCTCTCACATGCAACTGATGAGGTTATGTGATAATGTAGCATACTACTGTTGTATGGAGTGGGCAGTATAGTATGTTACATTGTGCTATCTGAATAGCAGTAGAGACTGTTAAATATGCGAAAAATCACTCTAATTCACTAAACAATTCTGACCCAGTCAATAACAGAGGGTGAAAGCAGCAGTGACTTTAAATTGAACCGGTGTCACAATATGTTTGCACAGCCTCGGTTTTCTTCATTAATTAAAACACCATATGTTAAATGACTCAAGTTCCCCCTCAAATTAATCTGAGGAGGGTTCAGGTTGGGCCGAAGATTAATGAGTGTCCACTCAAACCCTTCCTTGCGTCCTTGAATCTGCTGGTAGCTCTTTCTGAATGAGCCTTATTTAAATGCTTTTAGAATGACTGTGTCATCATTCTACTGTTCTTAAAATGTAATCCACTTACAAAAGAAAAAAAGTTAGATACCTCAAAATCAATGTTTTGTAGAGAATTATGTAAAAAGTGATAATCAAACTTACAAACAGTTTTCCAACCATACTAGAGTTGGTGCACATATTAAGTACATGTTAGTTTTTGGAAGAAAAGGCTGCAATGCAGTGCTGGATTATAGTATTAAATTCATATTTTGCTTGCAAAATAAAGATAATTTAGGCTAGTTAACAGTTAAGGTATTTTAAAACAGTTAGATGTGTGTTTGGGTTCTGATATATGTCAAACGCACAGTGCATGGGTACAGAAATAAATAAATTAATTAATTAATTAAAAATCATTAAAGAGATTAATTTAAAATACTAGAGTACACAAAATAGACTGTTCATAAAATAGAAAAATATAGACTAAGATACAGTGCATCACTGTCATTGTGTTACACGTTTGTATTTCACTTTGTCCAGTAGAGTGACTAAAGTGTTGACTCAAGACTGGAAGGTCAGCACAGTGAATGAACAACACCAGCGCTATCTTACTCCTCTCTTCAGCTTTAACCTGTTCACTAGCGCTATGACAAGACTTTATAGGATGTGAAATCTGAGGACCGCATGACCTCAGCCTTTATGTTAAAGTATTGCTGTTATTTTAACACCTGAGATGTTAAAAGACATAGAAGACGGTCACTTCTCTGTAAATGTCCTGCAAAAAAGCCTCGATTCAGACAAAAGGGTCCAAAATGAGGTAGAAATACAGCATTATTGAATTTACCACACCATCAGTTTCTTTTAGAGTACAAGCAGGAAATTTAAAGTAATTCAAGGAAAGTAGAGACTAATCATAGATCGAATGTCCAAAGTGAAAGTTTCAAACTTTAAATGGCTCCTTCAACTTGTGGGTTTTTGTTTCTCAGACGCTGCTCACACCTTCTAAACCTGTTTATCTGAGCTAATCCTGTTTGTCTAATATGAGAATGAGTCTCACATAATAATGTCTAATAGCCCAGAGGACTCTGTTGAGCAATTAGTTGCTAAGACGTCGGTCGATATGAGCCTGATATCAGGCTAAATATGTTATGAAGGTGCCAAAATTAGAAGTAATGGTCCTTCCTGAAAGAAATCTGTTTACTTCCTCATTTTACTATTCAAAACAAACTACTTTTTGCCGGAATCTACATTACCGACTTCTCTGGATCATCACAAGGGCTGTGAAATTACCAGAGGGAGTGAAAATAAAAGCTAAAATCTGCCACCATTTAAAAAAACGTTGAATCTATTCTGCTCCATGCCCTGAATCCGCTAACTCTATCTCAGTGGAGCGGAGAGCTAGTCACCACTTCCCATCGGAGTGGGTTAACACAGAGAGAGAGAAACTTCTCCCTCCACTGGCTCTTGGCGAGGACAGCAATTTGAGGCTGGCGGCCTTCTCCCATGTTGCGACTTGGATGGAGATTTTCTGCGCATCCAGCAGGACGGCTTTGACAGGGCGCTTCATTATGTGGGGCTCTGCTGCAAGGGGTCCGCCTCAGATGCCCACCACTGCCTGAACGAGCTCTGGTGCCAGGCTCTCCGGAGGTGTGGAGCGCAGAGCTAGAGCAGCACCCTGGTTTGTGTGTGCGGATGACCTCCTTACAATTCACCTCAGCTCTGTTGTGCATAAGCAGCTTGAAGAATAATTTTTCAACAACAGGGAGAGAGACAGAACTGGCATTTCGAGGGACATGAAGACTGATTTTGGACAAACAAGTCTTTGCTGCCTTGCTAGAATCATCCTGAAAAAACCATACAGGCACATAGGGCACCTGCAACTAAAAATGTTGGGAAGAATACAAAAAAAAAAGAAAAAAAACATCTCTAGGTAAAAAAAAAACATCCCTCATATGTACCATATTATGCATTGGACAGACAAATGGCAAACATAATATTGTAATGCTAATAATAGATTCAGTTTGTTAACATTAGTTACTGAATTAGGTATCACCAACTAATAATGATCAAATATTTTTACAGCATTTATTAATCTGTAATAAATGTTAATTTATTGTTTATTAATTTCATATCATTCATTAATTTTAAATTATGCAACTTTTTAAAAAATTATTACAACTAGATACCTTACCATTTAAAATGTTAGGTTTGGTAAGATTTTTAAATGTTTTGGAAAGACGTCTCTTATCCTCACCAAGGCTACTTTTATTTAATCAAAACTACAGTACAACAGTAATATTGTGAAACATTATTACAATTTAAATATAACTTTTTCTCTTTTTTAATATATTTTAAAATGTAATTTATGCCTCTGATGGCAAAGATTTTTGTTGTTATTTCTCGAAGTTTGGAGCCATTACTCCAGTCTTCAGTGTCACATTATCCTTCAATCATTCTAATATGCCGATTTGGTGTCCAAGAAAGATTTCTTCTTATTATCTGGGCTGAAAATTTTATGTTGTCATCAAAGTTATCAGTATTGTGCTGATATATTTTCCGGGTTCTTTGATGAAGAGAAAGTCCAAAATAAGCATTTATTTGAAATCTTTGTAACATTAAATGTCTTTTTAATTTATGTAATTTCATAAAAAAAAGACCCCCAAAAAATAATATAATAATATAATTATAATTAGCGCTGTCAACGTTAACGCGTTAACGCATGCAATTAATTTTACAATCCTTAACGCGCTAAAATAATTTAACGTAATTAACACAATTACTGAAGCACAATTTCTATTCTAACCCTTTAACCCAATTTTGCTTCTCTGCTTGCGATCAGATCATTTTATGCTGCTAAACTCCGGGAAAGTTTTCAGTCTAATGATCCAGTAAGTGAATGCATTCAAACAATCCATCCAAAACAGCACTAATATAAAGGAAACCAGGCTGATTACATCAGAGATGGCAGAGAGTACAGAGACTCACGTTGCGTTTTCAGTGTTACACTTATTCCAGTGTGTTTTGCTTTTAAACACGAGCTCTGTGATATTCTGTGATTGTCTCTGAAGAGCGCGAGCCCTCACACGTCGCGTTGTGTGAAGTACAGACTGAACGGATTGTCAACACAACACATGCAAACTATGTTTTCTCGACTGGACAAGAATAACCAGTGTCTCGCTAGTAAAGTTTTGATGGATGAAGACTGCAGTCAAGGTAAAGACGATTGCGGTGGCGTACAGGAGTTGTACAGCAAGCACACGTAATTCCGTTATATGAGTGCGCGTATGAGTGCTCTTGACGCACTGATCGCACATTGCATTTATGCACAGGCACGGACATTTCCGTACATTCACGTTGTTTCCACACACATTCACGATAATGTTTTATGTAATTGCATAACTATATTTATAACATCTTAATTCAACAAGTTATTAGGTGCAGAATACTCAAATCAATCTTAATATATGCAGAATATAAATATTTGCATATTAGCCACGATTTGTCATGTGTATGTTGCTGTGTTTAGTTATTCTGAATGGATCCGTGTACTGTAGTAGATATATGCAGTCAGCAGGCGGTTGGTTTGTTTTTTTTTGGCATCACCATGTGGTCCTGTTCGGTAACGCAACTTGACTTCTCTAAAATGTAAAAAAGCTCTTTGCTGTTGCACTGTACACATACTATACAATTCAGAATTTTTTTTTTTAGCATTTTTTTAAGCATGTGCTTATATGGGCTCCTTATATCATTTGGTTCTTTGGTGTCCTTTTGGAGTTCTTTTGGAGTCCTTTTTTGGAAAGACATCTAAATTTATCTTGAAAAAAGCTAGCAGAAAATATAGATTTTTGAGAATCACCCTTCAATCTTTTTGTTTACTTTGCTGGATACAGCAAATGATGACAAAATAAACATTTGAAACAAAATACTGTATATGGTCTATGCTTAATTTCATGAAGTGTGTGATTAATCACAGAAAAAGGGTGTGATTAATTTGATTAAAAATGTTTATCTATTGACAGCCCTAATTATAATATAATAATATAATATAATATAATATAATATAATATAATATAATGCATTAGCTAATTTTACCAAATTTAATCTTACTGTGCTCTTTCTGTAATATGCATTTCCAATGCGATCATACATATATGTGTCAGGATCATGGACTGTCTGTGTCATGTTTTGCCCGTTTCTGTTCCCTTATTTGGTCATGTTCCTGTCCTCGGTTTGTTAATTAGTTTATTGTACTTACACATGTAAATTGTCTTCAGAATTACTGAATGTGGTCCCTGACCATCTCTGATGGGGTTTCCATAATTACAGTGCATCATGGGAGCAGCTACACTGGCCTTTTTAGAAGTCACGTGATATTTGATCACTGAAAACCCAGGTATAAAGTCAGGTATAAAGGGGCCATTTTTGGTGGCCTTACTGCTAAAACTGTCTGTCTCAACATTGTCATATCCTCAGATCCTCAAGTCAGCTCCTCAAGTCCTCTTTAACTTTAGCTGTGGTAATACACTGGGACACAACTTTTTTGGGGGTAACTATTGAGCTACTTAAAAAAAAATTCCTCTGGTCACATCAACCTAAAAACTTTCTCATATGACGATGTTGAGACAGACAGTTTTAGCAGTAAGGCTCAGTCGTTGTGTGGGGAGATGAGAAAATGGGCTCTCTACTTGCAGTGAAGCAAAAGGCATCTGTGGGCCCATGTTGACCCATCTGTGTCATCTCAAAAAATCATGATTTGAGTTTAGTTGAAGCACTGCCATTCAATTACAGATCCTCTCCATCTATTCTAGCCTCAGGTGGGTTAATGTCCACCAATTACTAAAACAGCACTCCACAAAACAAGCTCCTTACCCTCTAAGCAGACTAAAAGCAATACAGATCATCTCTCTATTAATCCAGGGCTCTGCTGAGATGGTCACGGCAGGCGGGAGGCAGTTTCCAACCGGCAGTGAGGGAAATGAGGTCGCTGACAGGTGGCGAGGGTGGAGGAACAGCGTTAGCAGCCTGGCTTCCTGTTATGACAGTGGGGACGGTCTGTTTGAATGAGTGTTAATTAAAGCTCATCTTTCCAACTTCATTCCTCCTGCCCTTGGCCAAAGTCTTAACCCCATGGTGTCAAATACAACGTTTATATGGGTGTTTCATGCATATGATTGGCCAGAAGAGACCTCAGGTAGTTGTCCGGCCTGTGAATATGATATAAGCCGTGCACATTTGACCTTTGACGACTCTTGGTGGAGACGTGCTTCGGATTTGGATGTGCTATTATAGGATGCACAATATATCTGCACCATATCTGTAATTGGTTGATATTACATATTTTTAAAATAAATAAATAAACACACATATATATATATATATATATATATATATATATATA
>NW_015551103.1:469203-469442 GCF_001515605.1 Sinocyclocheilus anshuiensis
ATATATGAAGAGTTTGGTTCCAAAACGCGATAAACGTCATTTAAAAAAAAATTTGTAGTTTCCGCCAAAATCTGTATCTGACATTTTTAATTTTACGCAAAATGCGCTATCCGCCGAGTTATTCTGTTATGTTTTCTCCCTTTCTTTCCAAACCGCAACAAACGCCAATCTCCCTTCTCTGCAGAATGCGATATATCCGCTCAACCAATCACAGCGCACCATTCCACGCACTCTAGACA
>NW_015551103.1:469536-477158 GCF_001515605.1 Sinocyclocheilus anshuiensis
ATAATCGCAGATGAGTCGCATTCGATTATGAATGCGATATTGCGCAGCTTGTCAGTGTAAGTGTTTTTATTAATGACATTTATGTTTTTGGTAATACAGTGTATAGCACTAGTCAACTAATGAATGTAACATGGCAAAGATGAATGCACTTTTGGAAGTTGAATGTAAGGGAAATGTCATTTTGGAATTTCTGTGGTCTAATGTGATATTGTTGTTCATGTTGTTGTTCATGATGAAATTTTATTTTATTGCTGTAATATTTATATTTTACTATATAGTATATAGCATATTTAGTATATAATTTATAGCATTAACAAGATGACCCGTTGAATTCATTTTGGGAGCGATGACTGATTGAATGTAATTTTAGTCCAGTGCCTGTATATAAGATTAGTATTGACCAAGTTCAGAGGCTGTCATATGTGGATTAACCATGTTGTGTATTTTTAACAGTTTCAATATTAAAAATAACTTTTATATTGATTCAATGGATTTATTGCATTTTGAAGAAAAAAAAGTGTCATGGATTTATTGCATTTTGGGGAAAAAATAATAAAATTTTATAATAAATCTTTGAAAATCAAAATCTGTGCCGCGACTAAAAAAAGGTTGGGAAACACTGCTCTATCTGAAACAAACTTCTCCATGATTATAGTCTATCAATCTAGCGCCTGAAATCAAGCACCACAAGTCTGGAGGGCACTCAAACGCTGCGGTTGTGTCTAAGCTTGAGTAACTAGGCAACAGAGAGATACAGTGAAAACGGGAACACGGCTTGCAGCTGTTGCTAGGGAACCACTGGAGAATTTTAGAGCTTCTAAATGGAGAGCTGGCTGGATCAGACTCTAATAGTCTGGGTTTGATGGAGCCACACATACAGGGAGATGAGGGATCGCAAAGAGGCAGTGTGCTTCATCCCCCCAACACACCATGTGTCAAATCCAACCAGGCTGGAGGTTGTCTGGTGTGTAAGCACATATAACCGCCTGAAGAAAGAGAGAGGGAGAATAGGAATAAGGATATCCGATATAGCACATCATTTGCATAAGAAGCGGCATCTAAATAATTGAGCAGTGAGGGACAGAACTGGGTGTTTTGATGCCTGGCAGCTAAATCTATTAGTGTGGAGCTGGAGCACGGAGGTAAAAGAGGAGACATGAGGAACGCTGGAGATCCAGTAGAACAGTTTCATGAAGAAGAAAGGTGCTGGAGGTAAGGCAAGTCATATGCCCTCAGACTGAGAGAGAAAGAGAGACTGTGAGAAAGAAAAAGATAAGAGACATCATCTGAAGTGAAAGACAGACACAAACTTGAGTGGCCGAGGCCCAAAGAAAAAGCAGGGGGGAAATATCTCATATCATTTCCCAAATTAACATCCACAAACATCTACAGTCTTACAGCTGTGAGTCACTCACTCAGACAGTTTCACGATACCACTAGAGCAACGAGATACCGAAAGAGTCTGTACAACAAAAACAGCCTCACATTAGTTTAGAAAGGCCATTCGGAAGGGCAAATGGCTCAGATTCGGTATTGAGCGCAACTCACAGAAGACGCAAAGAATCTTTGCTGTTCATTAACAAGCAGGGGTGTGAAGTAACGAATTACAAATACTCACGTTACAGTAATTAAGTAGTTTTTATCAGTAATTGTACTTTTTTGAGTAGTTTAAAAATTGTGTACTTTTACTTTTACTTGAGTACATTTTAAGTGAATATTTTTTCAGTACTCTTTCCACCACTGTTAACAAGTCATCTGCTACGGAGAGATAATTCGGTACTAACAGAATCAAGTGTGCAGGCGTGAGGCAGTCAACGGCTCATGTCAAGGACACATGGAGAAAAGCAGCACAGAAGACACAATTGACCGGATATGTTCATATACCGCATTCACTGCTCACAATCCCACACACAACAATAACTTGTAATAGTTTTTCTTCTTAAATCAAAAAGTGAATGAAATGAACGAACTGGTTTCAAGTGGAGCTTTGACCTTAAATAAATAAATAAATAAAATGTTCTTTTCCTGGACACTTTTAGATTACAAGGTTAAAACCGAAAATATTATTATTACGTTCAACTGAAAAGATGTACTGTGTGCTGCATTCAGAGACAGGCCCTATGAACTCAGGAGAATGAAAAGAGAGAAAATATGGTGAAAGCTAAACTCCAAGTATTGTAAGGCCCCTTAAGTGGTTATATTTACCACCGTCAAAGTAACTGCAGCTCAAGGTTATACTGCAAAACACTACAGCTACACAACATATCCCCAGAAATTCTGCTTTTACAGAACCGAATAAAGAGGATTGAAGTGACGAATTTCAGTTTGACAGAGAAACATCTGAATGTTTTCATTTTTAAGTTCACTTAATACAGAGACATTCTAATAGATCTAATCCTACATTTTGTAACTATTCGATTTATAGTAAAATACGGTTAAATGTACCTTTTTGGAAGTTAAACAATATTTTTTATTTCATGTGTCTTACCAGGATGGTGTTTAGTAAACTGTGCTCACTCAGCCTTAAGTCGCTGGAGTATATTTGTAGCAATAGCCAAAAATACATTGTATGGGTCAAAATTATAGATTTTTCTTTTATGCCAAAAATCATTAGGATATTAAGTAAAGATCATGTTCCATGAAAATATTTTGTAAATTTCCTACTGTAAATATATCAAAACTTCATTTCTGATTAGTAATATGCATTGCTAAGGACTTTATCTGGACAACTTTAAAGGCAATTTTCTCAATATTTAGATTTTTTTGCACCCTCAGATTCCAGATTTTCAAATAGTTGTATCTCGACCAAATATTGTCCTATCCTAACAAACCATACATCAATGGAAAGCTTATTCAGTTTTCAGATGATGTATAAATCTCAATTTTGAAAAATTGACACTTAAGACTGGTTTTGTGGTCCAGGGTCACATATATCAGTATGTACCTCAGCTTGTGGAACGGCTACCTTGCAATGAACTTTGATTCTTCATGTTGCTTTCTCTTTTTTACCACGTGTTATTATGGTGGTTGTCAGTATGTTATATTTTTTTGCAAATTACTGATAAACTGTTAAATTTACATGTAGTTTTGTAAAAATGTGTACTTTTTTATTTTTACATAATTATTTTGCAAAAACTCAGCTGCCAGTTTTCTTTTTTGTTCTGTAAAAACAACAGGATTATCTTTATTGTGCATGAGCCAATTTTGATTGGCTTATTTAGACCAACTCACTAATATTATTAATGTAATTAAGATCTTAATTTCAATTATGTTTGAGGCCTGAAAAACACTGATATTTACAGGTTTTTGCCCTAAAGGAGGCAAGGTGTGGAAATAGGAAGGCAAAGAGGCTTAGTGGATGGGCCAACATTTTACAAAAGTGTGTCACTGCAACCTGACAACATCAACACCTAGAATGTGATAAGCTCAAGAGCTCCACTCACACAATGCCGACCATCTGTCCTTAATGCTTCATCTTTAAAAGGGATGGTATAGAGGAGGGGGGAAAAGTGTTTCATCAGCTTCACAGACAGCATTCAGCATGCAATGGTCACTGTGCAAATAAAAGCAGCGCAGCAATTAAAGAAGAGACTGAACATGGGTAATTTGTCTCCCGGAGTTGTGACACTTTTTAGGGTAAACTTTGGGGTGTCTTTGAAAAGCTTCACCTGAAAACTCACTCGCCTCTCAGTGTACATGTGTAGCCCGCCGTCAATCACTGCAACATAATTAATTAGATCACTTCTGTTGAGGAAGCGTAGTCAAATATTAATCATAATCACACTCAAGTCAAAGTGCAAAAAGGTCTTTCTGCCTCATTGTCTCCATGAGTCTTAAAGTGTGGTGATATGAATATACATAACAATGGCCCTGCTTTGAATCATAACAAGTCTGTTAGCGGCGTGCCCTAGGAAGTATTCCTAAGAGCTCAGAGCGGGGCTTATTTGCATATTTTCATATTTAATTTTTCATAGGGGAGACGAGAGCTTGATGTGGCCTAATGCAGCTTCTGACACTTTTGCGGGCCTGTAATTACGCTCCTGTCCCCCTTCCACCCCAACAACCTCCTCATCCAGATTCTCCCCAACTAATCGCTTACGCAAATAGATTATCTGGTGGGCAGAGGGTCTTCCGGACCACCACACATTCAGAACAACTGTCTCATTTCAAAGTTTCATTCAACAGAGGAACTTTCAAATAAGAATTTTTTTTATTTTGTGGCATCAAAAATTGACTAATGTTTGAATTAAGAGAGTTGCTACCTGGGCATTTCTAAGGTGTTCTGAGTGTTTTAGCTTGTTGCTATGCAGTCACTAGGGTGTTGAAGGTGGTAGTCAGATGCTACCAGGTTGCCATGGTGTTCTGAGTATTGCTGATTAGATACTGAGTAGCTGAGTATGTAGTTCCCAAAGGCAATGCAATGGGATTATCAAGATGTTCTGAGTGTATTTAGCATGTTACTATGTGTTTTTTTTTTGCCAAGGCATTGCTATGGAATTGCCATGGTCTTCTATGTTGCTGCTAAGGCCTTGTAATGGGATTCCTAAGGTATTCTTAGTATTTTAGCATGTTGCTATGGGGTTGCTATGGCTTTATGGGTGGTTGCCAAGGTGAGTGTTGCAATGTAGTTGCTAAGGCAATGAGGGTTGTTTTCAAAGAGTTGCTATGGAATTGTCAAGGTGTTCTAAGCATTTTTAGCATGTTGCTATGTGGTTACTTACTACAGAGTATGACCAAAAGCAAACACGATCACTGAGGGAAAACATGTAGCCTCTTTTTCTAAATTCAAATCACTTTTTATTTGAAACCTAAGGTATTTTTGTCCAATTTTATCATCTGCAGGGTGAAAAATAAATCATAAGTCTAATCAATGTTCAAATTAAGTATTCATAAACGTAGTACATACAGTGCAGAACGAGTTAGTATACAACAAAGTTGAATTTATGATTTGTTCAAACTGTATATTAATAGTGATGTTTCCATTAGCAAATACCCCTAATAACTAGGGGTGCTCCGATCAGGATTTTTGAGGCCGATCACCGATCACCGAAAACAGAAAGCAGTATCTGCCGATACTGATCACCGATACCGATCTTTTTAAAGCCTTCTTTTTATCATTCATAACTATTTATAGTGATACTCCAATCAGGATTTTTAGACATTTACTCAGGGCCATTTTTTTTTTTCATTTTTCAAAATGGGGGGAATTCCCCTCTTAGTTGACTCTTGTGAGAGGGGGAAGCAGCACAGACTGTGCTTTCACACAGGAGTCCGCTACTGATCCGTGGCTGTTTACCACAAACACAACATTTATCCATTATTTTGATTTCAAATCCAAACATTGTCACTGAAAATTCTTTTTCAGCATTGCAATTCTTTTTTTTACACAGTACAGTAATACAATCTTTCACAGACATGTTTAAACACAATAAATATAAGCAACACATTATTCGATGCTTTTTACTTTTACATTTACTTCTAGATTTATATGTTAAGTTGCTCAAGCAAGTGGCAAACATTTAAACTACTTTTCTTACGTTACCACAAACTTACCATTGACAGAAATAGTCAGCTCTACTGCCTTTTCTTTTGCATTTAAATATTTATTACAAGCAATCATGCGGTTCATAAAGAACTTTGATTTCCTACCTCCACGAGTGCCATCTATTATTGCCTTCTTTATCTAAAAGTGCTCTTTTCCTTTAAACCTAGCGGTATACTTTAATAATATGCATTCATGGTGTAATTACTACATTTTTGTGTTAATCCATGTTCATATTTACTGCAAACAATGCGCTGTTACGTTAATTCAGCGCTTGCAGCGCAGCAATAGACTCGGTGCGGAAACGATCTCTGCACTGCAGGACCGCAACCGTGTGCAGTGAATGCTTCAATCTGTTAACATGAGCGCGGAAAAAATACGCACCACGTATGTGCTGCAAACGTAGTAATGTGAACCTGGCGTTATGTGTGTGCGCTGCGAGTGTGCATGAGCGCAGTCTCCAGGAGAGCGCGCGAGCGCTGAATGGTTAAACACTGGCAAGAATTAAAAAGAAATGCAATTTATAAACTTTAGTGATGATGTGACACTGCCTCGACTGTGCAAGTGACTATTCCTGTGTCAACTGTGCAGCTCGCTTATAGACAGGCGTGATGTGTGGTGATTTGAAGCCATTTGCGTATTTTGAGAGAGAAAGAGAGAGCACACACGCGAGTGGTGATTCACTCACTCTGTTTGTGAAATTACGTCTCACACAAGGTTTTCAAATTACTTTATAAGTTATTTAATGAAAATATGAAGGTGAGTACCTCACCTTCAGCATTATAATTATTTCACCCGCACCGGACAGAGACTGAGACTGTGCCGCTGCATGTCATGCCAAACCTCTCACGGCAGCGTCATCAGCTTGAGATCGTTTTTTTGAGATCGGCCTTTTTAGAGACCGCTGATCAATCATCCCAACGTGATTATCGGCCGATAATGATCGGTAGCCGATCAATCGGAGCACCCTTACTAATAACAGTTAAACAAAGCAGATCAGTGCTTCACCAGCAGGCTAGCACAACCTCTCTTATAAGAGGGATGCTGGGTGTTTGCATTTAGTCTCTCGAAGGAGAATGCTGTAAGGAGAAATTTTAAATATGTTTGATTTTTAAATATGTACAGAGGGCTTGCATTGCTGAAACCATGGGTCCAAGTCTTACAGTTGAGGTGGAGAGGTTAAGTGACAGCCGGGAGCAGACGTGTGTATCCGGTGTGTGGCAACATTAATCCTTCAATTCACTCTCTAAGTATGTACACACAAACCTGCACAGGGCCATTTCTCATATGACAGGCTCTGAGTCACAGCTAGTGCCGTCAGCTCAACCTGCTGCTATTCTCACCTGAGCGCCACAACTGCTTCTTGTTAAAGGGGTCATATGATGCGATTTCATTTTTTCCTTTCTCTTTGGAGTGTTACAAGCTCTTGGTGCATAAAGAAGATCTTTACATTTGCAAAGACTAAAGTCTCAAATCCAAAGAGATCTTCTTTATAAAAGTTAAGAGTCAGCCACACCTACCACCATGTCATGAAGACGTTGTGAAAGCGAAACTACTTTGTTTGGGCTTCCAAAAGAGGACGATATCCGCTTCGTCATGCCTAGAGCTGATCTGTGCTGATCGCTCAGAGAATACATCAACTTAGTGCTGTGGATCGCCGGATCGGCTTTCACTGTTTTCACCGTTCCTTCGCCGGGACCGCCGCCTCAGCTCACTCTTGCCCGGCCTCAGCTCACGCTAAGCCGGGGCTTTCGCTCACGCTAGGTCGCTGTGTTTTTCGTTGTGAAAGCGAAACTACTTTGTTTGGGCTTCCAAAAGAGGACGATATCCGCTTCGTCATGCCTAGAGCTGATCTGTGCTGGTCGCGGAGGGAATACATCAACTTAGTGCTGTGGATCGCCGGATCGGCTTTCACCGTCTTCACCACTCCTTCGCCGGGACCGCCGTTCTCGACCCCGCCTCCTCAGCTCACTCTTGCCCGGCCTCAGCTCACGCTAAGCCGGGGCTTTCGCTCACGCTAGGCCGCTGTGTTTTTCGTTGTGAAAGCGAAACTACTTTGTTTGGTCTTCCAAAAGAGGAC
>NW_015551103.1:477470-480123 GCF_001515605.1 Sinocyclocheilus anshuiensis
ATTTGCCACTGATGATTCAAACGCGAGTTTTGGGCAGTGTAGAATAGCACTTGTAGTTTGTCATTTCTCTGATCACAAATACAGACAGGGTTTTATGTTTACGCGGCGCGATGCAATACAACGCAACGCGTAAAAAGACAGTACAAGTCATTATAATCAGTAATTATGTCCCCACTGGATGCAACAAATGCCTCGTTTGTAATGGGTTTTAATGTTTTTGTCTCGTCGCTCCGGCTGGGACACGGCATCAACAGTATGTGAGGGGCGTAACATTTCCGTCTCACGCTTGAGGTATTCGGCCAATCAGAACGCATCAAACACATTTAAACCGCATAAACACATTTCATTACACCAAATACACAAAATAATGTTCTTTTTAGCAGCATCATATGACCCCTTTAACCAGAGCTATTGAAGTTGATTGAAAAGTGAGGGATTTATGTTAAAAACAACATGTACAGCATGTTAAAATATCATGCGCTGTGCTCCGTGCCCATTCAACCCGATTAATTTTGCACATATTTTTACCTTGACTATTCATACTGCATTTTTGCTACATGCAAATATTACATAAACCTTCATTATTAAATTCAAAAGCACATTCAGTTTAACCCCAGGGTTCCCATACCTTTTGACCAATGAATTTCCTTGACTCTTCCAGGCATTCATGATTACTGAGGGGTTTTAAAATTCATTTTACAGAGGCTGCACTTTGAAAAAGCAATTTCTAGTGATGAAATATTTTAGAGCCAAGCATAACTTTAAAACATATATGTACTATAGAGATTTATTATACTATTAGATACTTTTGCAGTCGTTCATGATTACTAGTTTGAGAATTGTTTAAAAATCGTTTTAAAGAGATTGCACCTGCAAAAGATAATTTCTAGCTGAATAAATATTGGGCATAACTAGTATATATAATATTCACTATAGACATTTCATTTGCATTTATGCATTTGGCAGACACTTTTATCCAAGACAAATTACAATTCAACAGTATACATCTGATTAACTCATGCATTCTGGGGAATAGAACCCAAGACCTTGGCGCTGCTAGTGACATGCTCTACTGTTTAAGATACAGGAATGCTTTCCATTACACTTTAGATTTTAACTTCCGATATTTTAACAATTTCCATGACATTTTCATAATTTCATAATTCTCTGATCCTTCCAGGCTATGGCAGAGTCATGCACCAATTGCCAACTAAACCGACAAGGCTTCACACTTGCATCCACATGCCACAAAGGCAAGTTCTGCCCTCATTTCCAGGTTTTCCCCTGACCGTGGAAACCCTGCAACCCAGTTCTATGTCTTCTCTACATGTTTTGGCTTCCACTCAACCAAAAAGGCTGATGCCCCAAACAGATGCCAGCTAATGTGTTTGTCTGAGACGGGCCTCATTCGCCACAGCAGATGGGGAGAGAGCAGCAGAGTTATCTTCCTTGGCCCCTAAAGGCAGCAAACCTTTCTAATGGGGAAAATAAGGTTGTTTAATTGAAGTTTATTTTGCAGTGTGACTGGTTTTATTGAGTACCATTTTTCTTGTTAATGAGCCTGTAATGTGAATGCTGATATTGTAAAGATTGGCCTCACGGAGGTAAAGTTTGCTTTTAAAAGCCTCCGGACAGCAAAACGCACCATACCTCTGTGTATTTCAGGGAAGGTAATGGACAATTTCGCAAATGTACACATGCAATCCGTACAGGGATGTGACTATTATGATAACCAGTGCTGCATGCAGACTGATGGGAAACTAATGCCACACATTTCAGAGGCAAACCGTGGGCACGGCGCTGCCAAGGCATCACTAGAGACTAATGCTTCCCGCTACCAGTATGGACATGCAGTAAAGTGAATGTCAAACCCGATTTTAATACATATTCCTCAGCTGATGCACACCACCCATTATAAACTAATAACTGTTCCTTTCCTTTTCCCCGGTGCTAAACCATCCATGGTGATAAGCGCAGGCAGAGCGTGACGGCTGTGAGCATAACTTTGCTTAAAACTGTCGGACGGATTCTGCATGAAATATCTGGAAATCTAAAAAAGTTGATATTGTGAAAGTAACCATTTTTAGATAAACGTTTCCTTCAGTTTGTTTGCCAAAGCTCATACGATTTGTGATTTGTTACATTACATGGCAACGCAGGGGTGTGGAATTTCGAGGCGGGACGCAGCTGGTCCTTCATTTCACCTTTTGAAACCTTTTAAAAGACTTTCTCCAGAGACTCTCAACCTGATAACGATTCCATTATGGGATTACAGTAGGGCTGTGCGATATGGAAAAAAAAAACCTATCGCAATTTCTTTGATCAATTTTGCGATTTCGATTTTAATCACGATTTTGACACACAGACATGCTTTACAGTCATTAATGCATTCAGTGTGAATTTGAAACATATTTCCAAAAGAAAACCAATTAAAGAAAAAAAATAAGAAAAAAATTCCAAGTCCAGGGATTTTTTTTTTGCCATGCATTGGACATAGAGCTCTTTGTGGCGTTGCCTCAGATGTTGAACCAGATTTGTTGGGCCAAGTTCACACGTACTCCGTCTGCAGTGCGTATACAGTATGTGTATGCGGTGCAGAAGCAGCACGGACTCATTTTGCTTTCGCACAGGACGCGTTTGCAGTCCGCTCCTG
>NW_015551103.1:480208-481454 GCF_001515605.1 Sinocyclocheilus anshuiensis
GCGTGCAGTGTGAACGCTCTGATCCGTTAACATGGGCGCGGAAAAAATATGGGCGCCGAGTGTGTGAACCTGGCGTTACGTTTGTATGCCCGCCCGGTCTGTTCTGTTCTCGTGCTCCATTTAGGTGCGCTGCATTCTGATTGGTTCGGATAGCATACTGCGGGAGGTCGGGGGCGCGGAAAATCGTGCTATAAAGCGATTTAGAAATCGTGCAAGCTCAAATCGCGATTTTATGACGATTTCGATTAATCGCACAGCCCTAGATTACAGTGCTATCAACTCTGAAAATGTGGCCTCCATCACAAAGACACTGCATGTGGTTTCATCTCCGACATCCAATAATCAGATTTCGAGACAGGCCTCGAACTGTCAGTATCCATCAGATCTAAAGCTGACGAATTATAGTTATCAAACTGTCTTAATAAAAACTGCTCGACACACACAGAACAATGCTAATATTATTCCAAAGTCTTATTACACAGAAAAAGATCATTGAGTCTTTAGAACTGGGACAAAACAGGCTACAAATCTGCTTACATTCATTCTTCTTTCAATCACATGTGTTGAAATGTGTTTTTCTTGTCTACCCCTCAATACATCAGATTCAAATGTAACATGTCAAATGTGTATTATAAATATTGACAAATCTAACTTTGACTTCAATTAATTCACTGAGACTACAGGATGGTTTCAATCAGATTTTCAGCTTCATTTACTGAATAAATTCAGTGTTGACAAAATAAACATATTTTGACCTATATTAAATGCTATAACCATGTCTATGTTTTGATCTTACAAGCTACTACCTAATACGAGGCAAATTCAATTAGTTCGGATTAAAAATTGTGATTGATTGATTGATTAATAAATATACATCTGGACGAGACAAAAACAGCAGACTGACTGAATGAGAATGCAAATTCACTCTCTGACAGCATGTATATGTATGTATATGTCAGTGGTGGGCCGTCAGGGCCAGCAAAGCCTTCTCTGCTGGCCTAAACACTATCAGAATCACTGATTTAGTTTTAATATATTTTTCCATGAATGTGTATTAAATTATTTCCAATAGTCTATTCTCTTCAGTTCATAGCTTTTCTCGAGCAGGAACTCGCGGCACTGCGTGCCGCCGCCGCTCAATGCGTTCCGCTGCCGGACCCCCGCGGCTGCCCAAGCTGACCCCTCATGATGACGTAGAAGCCTTCTTACAAATGTTCGAAGCGACGGCCACCATGGAAGGATGGCA
>NW_015551103.1:482445-482609 GCF_001515605.1 Sinocyclocheilus anshuiensis
CACGAGTGGGAGTATAAGCCCCGTCTGCCGGCCCGTGCCCAGGCCGCCGAACTCACACGACTCGCGCAGCACAGGCTGCTGGAGGGGGCTCCATAGGCTGGACAGGTGGCGGAGCGCTAGGTGATTGACCGTCTCCTCCGAGCCCTTCCCCGATCCCACCGACA
>NW_015551103.1:482981-488024 GCF_001515605.1 Sinocyclocheilus anshuiensis
CACGGCAGGAAAAAAAAGGAATTAGGCCTAAAAAGTTTCAATGCTTTTCATAATGAGGGATTTGTTTCAGTGTGTTATGGTTTTTGACCTGTGAGATAAGTGAAATAGCTGATGTGCCTAAGCAGAGAGAGGAACATGGTCACCCTCATCAAACAACACCAGCAGCTCTCATGACTGAGGCGTGTGGCTTGTGCACAGCTGCTGATTGCTTTTGCATTTTTTTCAGGCACAAACTAAACAGGCCCCTAATTTTCCCTCTTTGCTACTCCATTATCTGTGTTTATTTATATTTTCTGTGCTCCTGGTCCTTCTTAATGATGCAACAGACGTGCATCTTTGACCATTGCAATGCATCTCGCTGGCTTTTCAGTATCTTCTATGAGTTCAACTACGAAAAATGCTTAAAGCACATGAACATGGTTTTAAGGACATATAGGCTATTATGGTAATGGGGTGGGATTTGAAAAGAATCAATGTACTTTAATGGTACTGAACACTCATAAAGACACTAACAGCTTTTGGAACAAGTGCAGCACAAAATGGGACAATTGGATTGTTTCATTGTATAATTCTTGTCAATACTTATCCATATAAGCTAGGATACTGTTAATGCTGCTTGTAATAAGTATAAAAAAGCCTCCTGAGATTAAAATCAAAGAGAAAAAAAATTAATTCTCATTTAGAGGTGCTCTCCTCCACTGCAAGAAATCTTTCCACAGCCCAGGAATAGCAGCAGCACTTACAGATGTGAGAAATAGCTTCTACCTCTCATTAATTTCTAACCTTGCTATTCACTTCAACACAATTCACAAAAAATATGAAGCAAGTAAAAAATCCTTATTAAGGGATATAACAATAGGCCAAAGAAAAGCCCCCTGTAAGTCCTGGAGCATGGAGCACAACGGAACATGTATAACAATTATCAGAGTAGACCACAGATTATACTTTCCAACTGAAGCACAAAATAGGTTAAAACAAAATGTATCACAATGGATATACCATGAAATGTGAACTAAATTCTTTGTGCAGAGATATAATGAAAATGATGAAGGTGAGGGTTTAGAGCATGAAATAACATTGGAAAATGTAGTCTGGCTGATTAGTTTCCCCTCTTAAATCTACTTCCTGCCAAAAAGTCTCCCCGAAATTTCGACTGATGATTCTGGACAAAGATGATGGGGGAAAACGGGAGGGAAAGCAGCTGGATTTTTTCATGGTTCTTTCCATGTTTGTTCATATCAAAACTGTAATTTAATGTGTAATTCTAACCCTTAATGACGTTCTTTTTTTCTCCTTGGAACACAAAAGAGGAAGCTTAGCAGAAATATGGATGTTCCCTTTTTCCTTCAGAGGCAGCTTTGTCAACAACCTTGCCGACCTCAGAGTCCCTAATGGCTACTCTTCTTCAGGGGCGGTGGGATTCAGCAATGGGCCTTTATCATTCTTCAAGTCTTGCCCACACCTATTTAATCTAGCTCTGTTCTCCCAGGAGCATCATAACAACCCTGTCTACCTCCTCCAACGGATGCAGCTGACCAGCTAAGCTCTGTGTTTTTCCAATGTTTACCCTTCTCTGGACTTGGACCGCATCAGCGAGTAAGGAGAGCCAAGAAGGTTTCACCAGGGGCCCATAAAACGCCTGGAGGGGTAATTTATGGGTCCGGTTGTGGTCGTGTTAACGCAGCGGGCCTGGTGGAGAGGATTCATCTCTATATATGGGACAGTCCTCTCCATGGCAACTCACCCCTTTCCCCATTCTACTTCTTTCCTCCAATCTGTCACCAGAACAGGAGCCCTCGACTCCATCACCTGGCAGACAGCTAAACAAAATCAAGAGAAAAGTTGACAGGGGCTATAAAATATATAAAATCTGCTGTAGTTGATGGGGTTTTGCTAATCCATCTATAAGTATCGCTGCTTTTCATAATGGTGTAGTATTGATGTAACAATTCATTATTAAGAATGAGAAAAATAATACACACATTATTCAGTTTTTTAGTCTGGACGTATTTTGATAATTTGGTGAGGTTATATTTATGTAATTATTATTAGGAGAAATAGTAATGTTTTCATCATCATCATCATCATCAGTAGTAGTAGTATATGAGTTCATGAAAAAAAAATGCTGACAAAAAAGCATTTTAATTTAATAACTTAATTTAAATGTTAAAAGCTGTTTGATGTTAAATTGCCATAATCAACTGATTCTATACACAGAAATTAAAGCATATCACTTTTAGGGGTATCAAATCTACAAAATGTTTTGGCAACAGTTCCATATAATTTTATTATGACTCTGCGCACAATTCAACAAGGACACTATTTTTAGTCCTTGCGGTAATTTGCTCTTTCATGAATTACCAATTATACGTTGAATTAAAGTAGAGAGTTTGCTAAAGAAGAAACACTACTACTGCAATTTTGCCCTCTGACATTTCTGTAGTCATACACATTTATTGTCTAGCATAATGGTTGCATACAGAAAGGAATTTTGATACACTCATTTTCTTTATGTCACCCTTATTAGTGAGGGTATAATTAATATCAGGCTGAACAAATTAAAGTTTCCATACTTCACACCTACAGTCCAGAACCCTTCATTAAACCTTAAAGTGTCTCTGAGAGATTATGAACAGCCCATGTATTTTACCATTTACAGAGTATTTAACACAGCAAGACTGAAAATTAACAAGCAAATAATGTACCTAAATGTATGTAGCTGGTACCTAAAAGCCATGCTCACTTTTCCAAATAAGAGTTATACTAAAATAAAAATCCAAGACAACAAAACATATTAACATAAGCAATCCATCCTGTTTGGCAAAAGCAATAGTAAGTGCAGTATAATAGAAATAATTCATCAAAGACACATAATTCTGGCTTGGAAAAAAGGGCTAGACCAAAAGAAGACAGAGTTCTCATTAACATTACAAAACACTGTGCCATTGGGGGTTGTTCCCTATTCTCAAACATGGTAAATATAATTTACTGCCAGTAAAACACATATGAACTAAGCTGCCAATTTTATAGGCTTCATCAAGGCTACAACCACAACTTTAGTACCGTTAATACAAGGAAATATGGGCTCATTGGTGAAATAAGACTAACAAGACAACAAATGAAACAGAAGCCAAAGAAGAGAGAGTGGAAAAAATGAGAAGTTGAATAAGATGTTAGTGTGAGAGAAACACTGTCAAGTGTTGATATTTAAGAGAAAGAGGACTGTGGTTGGTGTGAGTCTTTAAGAGTTTACTAGTTGTGGCTGACGTCCAGCAGATACTTGGCTATGTTTAAGACAAGTGTCTAGTTAACAGTAAAACACAGTGTGGCATTCCATGCAATGTTACCACCCTGCTATAGTGCTTGCATTTTCAGCAAAATAACACAAGAGGCCAGCCAGAAAGATGGGATGGACTGTTTATAGACCCTGGAGACAGAACCACACTGGAACACAGCAGATGGGATGAGTAAATGAGTGAGATAGACAGTCGATAGACAGACGACTGATGGACAGATAGACAGAATGATAAACGCAATGATAGAAAGATAGAACAATGATGCATAATATGAGACAGACAGACAGACAGACAGATAGACAGATAGACAGATAGATAGATAGATAGATAGATAGATAGACAGACAGACAGATAGACAGACAGACAGACAGACAGATAGATAGATAGATAGAGAGATAGATAGGATCCAGCAAACAGCACAACTAAACAATATAAGCCTGATTCTCAACATGAATGAAGAGAGACAGATGGACAAACAAGCAACTAAACAAACATTATGTAAATGTGTGAACAACATAAAAATCAGTTATATTTAGGTGCAGATATTCATCGTCACCCAGCACAAACTACCCAGCATGACCCAACATGTCCCATTTCTCTCCGATCATATTTGTCCTGTTGGTTGATAGGCCACACTTCCTCCAAGCTCATTTATAGCACATTCAGTCACTTTTGAGCTATTTACTTATGGAAATGTCCCCTGGATTAAGCTGCTCTCCGACACGTTCCCTAGCTGACAAGTACCCTTTGAAAAATAGGCCCAGGCTTGCCTCATCAGCTTTGAATGGGATGCTCTCACAACTTGCGGGAATGGCGATGTGAATAGCAGGATAGGACAGCAAAAATGGTTTGATGGTGACCTTCTTTCATACTCGCATGACACTCAACTTACTCTGTTAAAAGTGAATTGCTCTGCTCCAATACGAGCAAGCTACCTATGGAGGCATCATAGATGTGCTCTCGACATGAAGGCTGTTCTAAAAGCAGTGGCGGCTCGTCGGGGGAGGCACAGCTTCCCCATAATTTTGAGGTGAAAATGGGAGGAGGGCGATTTAATGTTAATAAAATTCACAATTCATTTCAGTTCATGTCTCAGAATGTGTATTTTTTTTGTTTGCAATTTCACAGTTGTAATACCATAACGTGAAAGCGCCACTTTTCTATCGCAAATGTGCCGAATCTGCTGATGTAATTACAACCGCTAATGATAGAGAAGGGTAGGGGGAGGCCGGGGAAGAGCTGAGCTCTCGTGCCTCCGTTGGTAAAAAAATTAGCCAATCACCACCGAGTGTTCACTTTCAGCGCTGAGGAGTGTTGAGAAAAGAACCCTCGCAAGGGAGGCTAGCCTCCCTTCTGATATCAACCAATCATCAGAGACGTAAATTACGTGATATTAGTTTGAACGTCTGCTGTTGCGCTGATAATGTACCAAGTACTTATGATGAGTAGCGATATTAAATATTTGATTGCCAACAGATTTACCAAGCTGTCATTCAAACAGTATATATACAAATTTAAAAAAGGGAAAACAGCCTAAGCTGGATATAGGCTACAGCAGTCGGCTTAATTAAATGGCGCAACAGGCAGCTCTCTTTTAACACAAGACTTTTAAGAAGGAATGGATGTTTGCGTCAAGTGATAGGCTAGGTAAGTGAAATTATATTATCTTGCTGTATGTCGTTTTCTTTACGTTTTCTGACTAAAAGCAACCAAAAAGCCATTTTAAAGTGGTTAAGCAAATAATATA
>NW_015551103.1:496900-527299 GCF_001515605.1 Sinocyclocheilus anshuiensis
GCAAGGGAGGCTAGCCTCCCTTCTGATATCAACCACAATCATCAGAGACGTAAATTACGTGATATTAGTTTGAATGTCTGCAGCTGTGCTGATAATGTACCAAGTACTTATGATGAGTAGCGATATTGAATATTTGATTGCCAACAGATTTACCAAGCTGTCATTCAAACAGTATATATACAAATTTAAAAAAGGGAAAACAGCCTAAGCTGGATATAGGCTACAGCAGTCGGCTTAATTAAATGGCGCAACAGGCAGCTCTCTTTTAACACAAGACTTTTAAGAAGGAATGGATGTTTGCGTCAAGTGATAGGCTAGGTAAGTGAAATTATATTATCTTGCTGTATGTCGTTTTCTTTACGTTTTCTGACTAAAAGCAACCAAAAAGCCATTTTAAAGTGGTTAAGCAAATAATAATAATAATAATAATCGGCAGGGATCCCAGACCAATACAATTAGAGTGTCTCCTCTATTTTAAAACCCACGAGCCGCTACTGTCTAAAAGGCAGGCAAGTTATTTATGTTGCCATCTAACAACTCTTATTTCAGACAAATTGTAAGGCAGCATCGTGTGCTTCACATAGAAGACAAGCCTAGAATGATGAGAAAAATAAAGAATCCAAGATAGCAGACAAAGTGAGATAAATGCTGATAAAAATGCATTAATAAATGTAGTGTGAGTGTGTGTGTGTGTGTCATAGTTTCCACAAAAACATTATTAGTAAGAAAATTCCAAATCAGCATATTATTTTTTAAATATATTAAAATACAAAACCGTTATTTTAAATTGTAATAGTATTTCACAATATTGCCATTTTCAGAGTATATATAAAAATGCATACTTGAATAAATCTGAATTTGAGCATGAATCGAGGAAACAGGGTAGTACAGCAGAGCTTTTGTAAACTAGTAAGCATGCTCTCAGCTCTCAGTTTTCTTTTACAGCTTACTTAAACATATTTGTTTGAATTGAAATTTGCTCAAAAAGTTTAAATGGCTACACAGAAGGTCAGGCTCCTGTTTGGAAGCAGCATTGTGTATAGAAGCAGAAACCTAATTTGGACTCCCCCCTCTCTAATGTAATCTATCGGAAACATGGGGAAGCACTTATTTTACTGTTGTGTGTTTGGGATGGGAACGGGTATAATGCCTTCTCCAAACACAGAAATAGAGGAAATGGGATGGCGCTTTAGAAAGCAGGTTTTACCCCAGCCAGGCTGAGACCACCAGTCGCCTGTGTGTTTACAGAGATGGTTCTCTAAAAGCTACCCACCCCGTGTCTAATATAATTCTCTTCATGTGTTCATGTACAAGCACAGAATGCCAAAAAGAATATGTGAAGGTACACCCAGACCTAAAGAATGAGGAGACACCGACATCAGACGAGGTAAAAACAACATTTTTGTAGCATGGCTGTTTATAATTCTAATGCTTTTTATTTTTCCATTAAAAGTAACCAATCAAGTGAGAGACCATTACTGAGAGGACAAGGATGAGAATTATTTTTTAGATTAGAGTTCTCTGCCTAGTCAGGCTGGTGGAATTGCACATGACATGAAAACTAAAAGCCATAAGAGCAGTTATTTTGTGTGGGAGGTTTTTTATACTTGCACCTGAAAACCTGTTTTCATGTTGCATGACTCAAATGAAGATGAATGAAAACAGTAAATTATTTTGATAATTCGTAAATTGAGGCCAGCAGCTGGTAATTTTATCTCCTCTCTCTCTCTTTCTCACTTACTGACATGATTAGCCAAACACGCTCTCGTCCTTTCCAAAGGTAATAAACTGAAGATAGTGAAAATATATACACATGGCAGAGTGTTCTGGAACGTGCAAAGGAGGAAGACTGAGACAAGAATCCGGGAAAAAAGAATGAAGGAAAGGGAGAGTGGAATTGTGAAAAACAGAGCAATGGGCCCACAGGGTTTTCAGATTGGCACCGAAATGTCTTTAGTAGTATGACTGGCATAGCAGGCAGCCGTTTCCTCAGGGTCCGGGAGGCCCTCCTCTGTTTGTAATGAAATGTTAAAATGTTTAGCGGCGGTCTCTGTTTATATGGGCGACACAACTGGATCAACAAATCCTCTTGTCAATCAAATAAAAAAAAAATCTAAACAAAAGATTAATTACACATTTGGTAGAATGCAAAAGTCTACTAGTGAATTTTTATTTTAAACCTCTATATTAAATTTATTTTTCTTTTAATTATGTTATTATTCACTGCATATTAACATATCAGCACAACCAACTGAGTGAGAAGTTGAATTAAAAAAATGAAAGTAGTTATAAATTAGCAGTATAAACATTATAAAATGTTTAAAGTTTAAATTAATTAATTGTGGACTTTTGCATGCATTTCTCTATGATATTAGCAGGGTTACACTCACTCACTCTTGAAATAATTAGTGGTGGTCTGTTTTATTTTTCCTGAAATGTAATTATTTTATTATTCACTGCATATTAACTTAGTACAACCAACTGAATGAGAAGTTAAAAAATATATAGATAAATGGTGACTTTTTAATTAAATTAATTGTTTAATTTAATTATATTTATTATAATTTTATCGACTATTATCTTATCAGCATAAAAAAAAATAATAAGTTGAATAAAAAAATTCTAATACATCTCCCAGTTTAAAACTCAGATTGAATCTTGTCTAGATTCGCTTTTGAAGTATATTTTTGTTCATTTGGTTTCAGTATGATTTTATTGATTATGTTTTGTAATAATTGTGTGTGTTGTATTGCTTTGTATTTTATTGATTTTGCGGTCTATGTTGCAGGGTGTCCTTGAGTGCCCTCAAAGGCACCTATAATAAATTATTATTATTATTATAAAACTTTCTGCTTATTTTCAAGTTTAAATGAATTCATTGTGGACTTTAGCCCTGCATTTCTCTATGATATTAGCAGGGGTCACATTTGCTACTGCTAATAAAAGAAATATTCTATCATCATGTGCAAATGAGCTGTTGTGGTGCAGAGTAGACAGCCTAATGAAGTGTTTACTCTGTCAATACATGCAGTTTGGAGCGTCATACTGCAGTTTAGGCACCTTGTTTACCTTTGTGCGTTGCGTCAGATCATATCCCTGACGTGAGGCTCTTAGGAGAGCCATCATCAATAATTCTGAGTACCATAAGCATGACTATAATTACAGAACAAGAGGCAGCGAGGAGAGACAAAGGGGGAAGAAAAAAGCGGTTCATGAAATGGCGCACCATGCGTCTGACACAACGAGACGAAGAATGAGCAGGACTGCTGAGCAGAGTTCACAGAGCTCTGTGCTGGATTTACCAACAGCAGAAGGAGGCTGTCACATCAGGTTAGTGCTGAATGTCTCTGCTCCATGCAGGCCCCTGAGAGGCTGCTGAGCGGCCGGGCCGAGCCCACGCACACTACACTGCCGATGGAGAAGCGAAGAGGCCCGAGCCCTGAGGCCAACTACCCACCACCCTGCCATCAAAGACCAACTGTCAGCTTCAAAAACCATCAGCGCAGGAGATGTAGGCTAAATAGATCAGGGGTAGGAACAGTAGAAAGACTGCTGATGTCTGCTGAGGATACAAATAACCTCAGATGGTGAAATCAGCTACTAACAAACTAGAAACTAGAAAAGGAAACCTGAAAAGTCAAAAACAACTTGTTGAATTAAAAGCACACTCATGACAGCATTGCTGATGGCAAAATTTAGGCCTCTATCAGACCGTTTCAACTTATGCTAAGCTTTCTTTACCTAATTAACCCTTTGGGGTCGACTAACGCGGATACGCGTTTTGTGGCATCTTCTCCTGATAACACCGAAAAGAACTTAAATTACACTTTCAGTTTTGATCGTACAGATAAGAGCAATACATCAATCGAATATGTAAATGGTCTACTTTTATTTGTATACACACATAATAACAACAAAACTTTGTGCATTTATAAAATAAAGAAAACAAACAGGCTGCGCTGTCTGCTGCCTTGGTCTGCGTGATGTTTATTTAGAAACGCGTCATTAAAATGAACTGTAACTCAGCAAATACTCAACAAAGAGACATGAGAGATATATCTATAGAAAGCTTGACATGTCTACTTTTAAACTAAGCAAGTCTTATCGAAAGCAAATATTCTGTGATAAAGTAATCCATATGAAACCAACGCGATGTCCAGTCTTTCAAGTCTCCCTTCATTATCTCTAATAACTACAAACAAAAAATAGATACATTTCTTTTTCCTCATTCTTTCTTGTAGCAATTCCCTCAGTCACACGCCTGACTGAAAGGCTCATTATGCACCTCATTATGCAGCTCATTATGCAGGCCTTTGTCTTCTCAGGTGTGAATCACATCATTATCCATGACCATTCACGCCCCCTCGCATATTCCTTTTCTACACAAAATGTGTCTTAGAAAATTTAAATCAATATATTGTTTTCTGTGAGTGAGTAAACAAGATGATTTTCACATCATTCTGAAGCAAAAACTATAGACTTCAAGATCCAGTTCTCAATAGTCTTGTGAACAAATGTTCTGTATGTGTTTTATGGCCTTATTTCAGTGACTTTAAAATTTTAGTTTTTCACTAAGCACGCATAAACATCGTTTTCTGAAAACCACAATCACATACATACATGCTGCCCACATATTATTGTGGCCCAGTTTGTGCTGATTATGATGCTACTAAACTTAGCCATTAAAATGTTTATTAGCAACTGAAGCTAATAAACAAAAAAGCACAAATGTCAGGACATGTCAAAACTTCTCCAGGGCCCAAAACACCCTCGGACCCCAGAGGGTTAAAAATGTAATTAAACATTCACATGATTTGCACAACCTCATTAGTATGGGTTTTACACTAAAACAAGCAATGACGGAAGGAAAATTCTGAAACAGAATAAAGGGATTTTCTTTGTAATGAGTAGGCTTTCTTCTGTGGAACACAAAAGAAGATATTTTGAAGACTTTCATTCTATGTGCAAAAACATTTGAACAATTCTTCAAAATATCTCATTTGATGTTCCACAGAAGAACAAAAGTCATACAGGTTTTGAAAGACATTAGGGTGAGTAAATTATCACATAATTGTTATTTTTGGGTGAATTATGTCTAAGTGAACTGAACTGCTGTATTAAATCTACACAAAAACACCGGGATTTGAACACCTAATATTTTAACGCCTTTGTTTGTCTTTCAAGCAAATAGCTGAAAAAGCTAACATAAACATTATATTGCATGTGAATCAGTTTCGAATAAAGTTGTCAATGTTATATATTACAAATTAGCATGAAAAACAGGTTATTTTTTTCTGCAATGTCTAAAAAAAAACAGCAAAATATTCACCATACCGTCAAAATAATGTATAGACCACAAACATCCAAATAAGAAAAAAATGTATTTTTAATTTCTAACATAAATATAAATATATAACTATATAACTAATACTAAAACTACATAACTGATATATAGCATTTATAATATTCTTAATAAATTTGAGTTTGTCTTAACCACATTTGAACACAAGCAACAATGCATTATATTGGTTATTTGATTTTCCAAATCTTTAACTACTTTGTCAGATTACATACTTACATTTCATGTAAAACTTCCATTTAAAGAGTATTTAATAATACCGTCTCTTACGTATGCCACATTTTGTTGCATGCAAGTATTTTCATATGAGAAGCACTACTATTGTCACCAAATGATCAAAAAAGGAATCCAAAAAAAGCAATATGGTGCAGTCTCTTCTGAACTCTGAACCACTTACAGGTACTTAACACAGATTAACAACACTGAAGGCAAAGCTCCATCCAGGCACTCTTCCCCTCTGTGAGATGCCACTAAATAAATTCAATGCTAATAAAAGGTGAACAGCTATAGCCCTTATTACTAATAATGCATTTTGAGGAGCTTAAAAAAGAAGAGCGAATAAATAAACTAATGAATAAAATAATTAATTAAATGAATAGCTATAAAAACTCCTAATCTTTCAGACATGGTTTAATTCAATGTCAGGCCTGCAAACAGCCTCTCTGCTGAGGCAATATGAAATCCACCTATTGTGTTTCTGCGTGTTAACTGGAGGACTGGGATCAGGATTGAAGCTCTTGCACTGCAGGAGATATTTCCAGTCTAAACACATTTGGAGTGATGCAACTGCGAGACATAACATGAAGAAAGTGGCAAGGTTGTTTGTTTGCATCCAAAAGCTTTACAGAGTAAGCAAGTAACGGGGAGGTCTCAGTTTCTTTTATCTGAACTCGGGGAGGACGGCATGAGCACAGCTGAGGAAACCATCTCACTGAATCTGTCAAGAGCCTAAAGAAACCTCAAGAAAAACAAAGCCACACCCAGTCACCACTAACTACAGGCATGAGCGACCAAATGAGCAGTCTAGCAAAGTGTGGCAGACAATTTGCAGATCTTTACAGATTTATGAACATATGCATGTGCACCATTTTTTAATTAGATGGGTTTTCTCTCTCTGCTGAAACATGCATACTTTTATAGTTATTTCCTCATGACAAATATAGACATTAGCAATGCTATTTTATTATATTATAGTAGATGTTTTAGCTGAGGATAGAAATATAGGCCTGTGCATGGTGCTTTCAAAATAATGTTTATGAAAGCACCATGCACAACTGCCATAGGAATGCATGAGTGCTTACCATTTTTAGTGTAAACTGCATTAAAAAAAAGATCCAATGAAAGTAATAAAACAACAAAGCAGCACACTACATGAAACAGAACAAGTAGCATATCTCATGCACTTGCACTGCAATTCACATATTTGTTTTGACGTAGCACATTTTTTGTCCTATTCAGCCTATTGCTTCTCAGTCAAACTTTCAAATTATTTTTAATGAATACATTTTAAGCACTATTATTTTTCTTTGTACCTGCTCAAAATTGGATCTGCATTGAACTCTTCCATGGGTCATATTCAACCCGCAGGCCATGCTTATGATATCCCTGGTATAAAGAAACGAGGGAAGAAGAAGAAAGAAAACAAGCTCTATTGCTGGTTATCACATTAGTTTGCTTCACAGCCCAAGGAAAAGGCCTCATGGCAGATACAATGGAAGAACACAGTGTTCTGGGTCATCTGAAATTGTGCACTCAGCTTCATAGCTTCTGACTGTATCTCCACCTAGCTTCTGAACATCACTTCAGAGAATGTCATTTGGATAAGCAACACTAAAGCCACTCCAGGCCAAGTTCTGGCCCTGGTTCAGTGAAGGGGATTGGAGAGGATAGTTCTGTTTGAGTCTATGTGCTCAGGACGTTCTAATCTTGAGGACCTGGATAAAAACATATGCATGAATTTTGTTTCTCATGACAAATATAGACAAATGGAGATATTTCATATTATTATTATTATATTATAGTAGATGTTTAGCTCAGGACAGATATATATTCCTATGCATGGGTGCTAAATGTAAAGAAATTATGAATTTGATATTGCTATACTAATAAATATAATCAGAGTAATTATTATGATAATTAAAATGACCTTAATCTCCATAATTACATGCTGTCATAAATATTAAAGCGAAAAATACCTAATCCATTATGAAAATCAAGCATGTCTCTCCTTTTGGTTTGTTATGAAAATGGATTTGACAAAAGGTGCTTTGGATCTAGCGTTGTAATCCATGCTGCTGTGAGCGGTTTCAAAAACAACCGCAACTAATGCATACCGTGAACGGCTTTTGCGGAAATGATAAAAGGGCAAACTCAAATGAAATAAATTAAACAAATAAATAAATAAGTCCCAATCAGTGGAAAACTTATGAGCAGAGGAGAATGAACAAAGGCATGGGGCTCACAGTAAGCGGGTGCTTTCACAAGGACAAATTTACATTTATAAAGGGATTCTCAACAGGGGCGCACACGCATTGAGATGCTTGCGAGCTATTTGCTTCCGTCTGATTAATAAAATGAAGAATAAGTCTATTTTCCAGCTTCTTTAACAAGCTCCACATCTAAAGCGGAATGAACAAGAAATTAAAACCTAATGAAAATGCATAAAGCAAAACTATAATCAGACTGAATATGATTCATAGCATCAGAAATGGATACATCATACGTCAGAGGGAGAAAAAAAATGCACATTATTTGTGGAATGAACCACACTCATAATGCAATTAAACATAAGTGTGGTAATTGAATGTAAAAACAATAGCACATAAACAACTGAAGAAAGATGTTTTTTGTTCATAGAAAGTAATGATGAATAAATGCTATGAAACAATCATTTCTTTTGCCATCAAGCACTGTTGTGCCATCAAAGACCAACTGTCAGCTTCAAAAACCATCAGCGCAGGAGATGTAGGCTAAATAGATCAGGGGTAGGAACAGTAGAAAGACTGCTGATGTCTGCTGAGGATACAAATAACCTCAGATGGTGAAATCAGCTACTAACAAAATAGAAATTAGAAAAAGAAACCTGAAAAGTCAAAAACAACACTGAAAAAAAAAAGTAAAATTTACATCATTTTTCTTTTGCAAGTTTTTGCACATATTTTTTAAAGTAAAATTTAAGTATGGAATTAAGTAAAATCTACTCAAGTTATGTAAAATGATGTAAAAGTTTGATGAATAATTATTTATTCATATATAAATGAATAAATTATTTTAAGTTTACTCTGCAATACTCAAGTACATTTTACTCAGTCATGGTTTGTGTAGCACTGAAACATGCTATTAAAGCATGTGGTTCAGTAACAAACATGTAAGTAAGCAAGTAGACGACTTGTTATCCTTTTTAAGATAATATGTTTACTAGATATTACCCAAATGAACACAGAGACCTCAATACTTGGTACACAATACACGATGACGGTAACAATCAGTGGATAGTGTTTGAGTATGAATGGGTCATTTTGAGTAGAAAATGAACTCCAGATGTCACAAAACAGCAAGTTACTAATCCTAACAACAAAAGCAACTATAAAACAGTGAAAAGTAAAATTCCAAGTAAAATATACTTATAAGTTCAAACTTTTATTTCTACACGCTTAAATTGAGTACTAATATAGAATTTAGTCTCTTTTTTTCATTTATGCCTTAACTAAATTATTTAATGTAGAAATTGCATTTGTTTTTCCGTAGTATTTACTTCACCGCAAAATCATTTTTATCAGTTATTTTTTTATGTTGAATTAAAAGCACACTCGTGACAGTATTACTGATGGTACAATTTAGGCCTCTATCAGACTGTTTCAACTTACCTAATTAAAAATGTAATACAACATTCACATGATTTGCACAACCTCATTAGTATGAGTTTTACACTAAAACAAGCAATAATGGAAGGAAAATTCTGAAACAGAATAAAGGGATTTTTCCTTCTACTGAAAAAATATACATTATTTGTGTATTATTATTATTTCTTTTTTTAATGATATCATGAACAAGTAAAAATAAGATAAAAGTTAGAACAAATTTCACTCAGAAATTGCTAGCAAATTTCTAAAATAATTACAAAGAAAAGGCAAGTAACATGTTGAATTAAATGTGAAATTCTAAAGTAGAAAGACATACTCTAATAATGCTTTTTTTTATTTAAATTTTTTTTTTTTACAGTGTGCATGAGATGTGTCAGCCAAAGAAAGAACTGACATATAGTTATAAATGCATGATGCAAGGTGGATATTAATTCACAAAATATTGAGAAATTTTCATCCAAAAGAAAATACGAACAAAGAAGAAAATAACCTACAAAATATGATAAAATAAGGGTGTCATGCACATTTTCTGTATGGGGGTGGGCACCTTTTGCAGTACTGGCTCATGACCATGAGGAAAAATACAATTGTGTTAAACAACTTTTAAATAAAAATTGGCATAAAGAAATATTTAAATGAAAGTAATAAAATACATTGAAATATGCAACATTGTGACTGAACTAAAAAATAAAATAAAAAATAAAAATAAAAAAAACCCCAAAAGAAACAAATCACTGGTTCAAAAACCTGAGTGTCACGTGGCCATGTTTGAATAATCTATGTAAAGTTCTCCTGAGGGATGACGGATAGTAAAATCATAATAAAAACAAAGAAACAAAACAAAGCTGGGTTTGTTTCATCAGAAAATGGGGGTAAAACGAAAGATTAAAGCCATCACCTATAGCATGTGGCTTGCATAAGAATAACACTGGGAACCAGATGAAAAGACAAACCCCACCAGGGAAAAAAAATATCCCTGGGATTCCAAACTTCCCACAAAACATCCCTAATTAGTGACAAGCCTACATCCCAGGAGCCTGCAGGGATATTTGCGTTTAATTATTTTGGCATGATATGACAACAAATGGCGATGGAAGGGAGGACTGGGAGGTTAGGAGAGGAGAGCGAGGAAAGACAGTTGAAAACAAGGCCGTCTTGGCGGCGCAGAGCAGCTTTAGGCTCTCTTCGGAAAGTCGTTCTCTCTCCTGCAGATTTACACCCCACAGAGAAGCACAAGGCCAGAGCAGTCAAACACCTATCTGTGCAGATTTACCTATCTAAATCAGTCAACATGGCTTGACTGATTTAGCAGCTTGACTGGATCCATCACACCTCTTTCTCTTCCCTTGACTCTAATATTCCCCAGTCACGAGCAGCAAAACGGATGATATATTTCTCTCCTCTCAGAGGCTCAGAGTGATTTAAGATCATTAAACACTTCCCTCCCTATTCTTCTGTTTTTCCTGGTCCTATTCCCCCTTAAGTTAGTTGTCGTAAAGTGGTGCTGGATGCAAGTGCAGAGGCCCAGTGCGTTGAGATGAAGAATATGGCAATCATATTTCCTGATTAAAACTCTAATGGATTTTGCTCAGTGGAGGCTGGGTGTCAGCTTTTAATACATTGCAGGTGTGATAAGGGAATCATAAACGCTCTGCTGTATCAGGGAGAGCTAAACTGGATACATTTATATTCATGCATTTGGCATAAGCTTCTATCAGAAGTGACTTAGAAGCTATTTTTAGGAAGT
This sequence comes from Sinocyclocheilus anshuiensis, assembly GCF_001515605.1. Lineage (NCBI taxonomy): Eukaryota > Metazoa > Chordata > Actinopteri > Cypriniformes > Cyprinidae > Sinocyclocheilus > Sinocyclocheilus anshuiensis. The sequence continues at coordinate 507,870 of NW_015551103.1, forward strand.
ATATTCCCTGGAAATGCACCCATGACCTTGGCATTGCCGAACATCTGAAATATTGGTTGTCAAACTATCTCTTGATTATGTTCTAATGGTTGATTATTGACTTTAAAAGCCAATTGAGTACATTGTTGGCTTGTTTTACCGGGTGACTCAACGGTGGTGTTGGACTTTTTATTAACGCCTATTGGCATGGATGAAAAATTACACCAAAAATGCTTACTGATGGCCTGTTTGTGACCATTTTTGTTGTCCATGATTAATTGTGGTTCCACAATGGAAAATGTCATATAATAGAGGGCTTATCATGTAGGTAACACATACAAGTACAGGTCCAATTTACATCAATGGAAAACCAAGTTTGTTTCAATAACATTTTTGAAACAAGTTTGTTCCAAAACAGCAAATTCTGACAATTACATCATAAATTGTGCTGCTTTAGCCCAAATTATGTCAGACTACATTTTCAGGGTGGCAACTCTTTCAAAAAAGTGATTGGCTCTTTTAACCGGAAGTTAAAGGCCATCCAAGACTTTCTTCAGTCGAAGAGAAATAAGGGTATCAGATATGGTCTTCTCTAGTGAAACGATCAATAATTTTTCAGAAGAGAGAAAAAAAAAAAACTTTTCCAGACTATACACATATGATCACTTTGCTAGAGAAAGACCCTTATTTGTCAGCTAGGGTCATGTGGATTCCTTTGAAGTTGCCTAAATATGGATTTTGGACAGACACAAATGGTCAACGTTGAGCTCTGTTCACTTGCATTAGATGGAGAAATATCCTGGAGCGCTTTCCTCCAAAACCTTAATTTCTCTTCAGCAGAATAAAGAAAGCCATATATATCTTGGATGCCCTGGGGGTGAGTAAATCAGGAAATTTGTTTCTTTAAATATAAAGTCGTTCTTTAAGTTATGAACAAGTTATGCAACGGTGATACATATTGCTGTAGTGGATGTGCTAGTTAAAAAAAAACAAACAAACAAAAAAGCACATTATCTTGAGCAGAGTTCACTGTACTTAACATGTGGCTTTTTGGCAGTCATGCTCATGACACTAAAGACAAAGTTCTCAATGCGGTAAACCACCAGGCCATGACAGTGCGTTGGAGACGTTGTGTTTTTTTCCCCAGAGACTCGCTGCCAAACAGTCAGTGTGCTCTGGCCCAGTGCCGCACATAGGAAAAACTCTAAAGCGCCACTTTCTCTGCTCATCCCATCTGTTGGTTTTGGCTCTGGCATCACAAGCAGCCAAACAGATCTAAAGTCAGCCTCAGCAAACAAGACAGTAAACCTGCCAACCCTGTTCCTCACATCAGCGTTCTTGCATCAGCCACTGTTTCCTACCCCACAGAAAAAAAGACTTTAAAAGAAGGGCTCCATTCTGCATGTTATTTTCATGACACGTTCATATACGACTCTAGAGAACACAACTCTCTTTTGAAAAGATAGATACAAGGCAAGAATATTCCTAAGAATATATACAAAAAATGCTTTTCATTGTCAATACCTGTATGTGAATCGAACCACAAATGGTGTTTAAACTGCACAAATATAATATCATATAAAACAAACAATAACAACAACAACGAAATATAAACAACATATACAAACACACAACATTTAGGATATAATTAGTACTTTTATTTAGCAAGGTTGCATTAAATTGATCAAGATTGATCTGACAGTAAAGATATTTGTAATGCTGTAATGTTATTTCTGAAGGATCATGTGAAGACTGAATACTAGAGTAATGGGTACTGAAAATCCAGTCTTGCCATTATATTAATAAATTATATTCTATAATACAGTGCTGCTTGAAAGTTTGTGAACCCTTCAGAATTTTCTATATTTCTGCATAAATATGACCCAAAAGATGATCAGATTTTCCCACAAGTCCTGAAAGTTGACAAAGAGAATCCAATCAAACAAAAGACATGGATTCTCTGTCAACTTTCAGGACGTGTGTGAAAATCTGATGATCTTTTGGGTCACATTTATGAAGGGTTCATAAACTTTCAAGCAGCACTATATATAAAAGTTATTTTAAAATGTAATAATATTTCACAATATTACTTTTACTGCTTTTTTTGACCAAATAAATGCAACCTTGGTGAGTATAAGAGACTTCTTTCATTAAACATCTTACCAACACCAAACTTTTTGAACATTTGTGTATCCACACTTACAAAGACAAAGAAATATAAAATGTGCTAATGCGTTGATATCCGTGACAATAATAAAAGCTCCACGTATTTGTTGCTAATTAACTAGAAAGATGGTCACAAAGTTGAACACAGTGTCTCAGCAACATTATGCTCTGAAGAAGTCATCACTCTCCTCAACAATGCAAATTCAAATCAAACAAAGCTGCATTAATGAATCTAAAGGGGGCAAATTTCTCAGTATCGTGGATTCACTTATCATGTCTATAACAATACCATACTGTGACAATCTGCAGTGCTATTGTATCTTATTCAGAGACACAGGGGCCTGAAGAACCTCACAGATATTCATTAGATGCTCTGCCCCGAGACACAAAGATATCTAATTATTCACTGTCAACAGCAGACCACACGGGCTCCCCACTACATTGCCGTATCGAGCAGTCAAAGTCAAATGAACACAAACAATGAAATTAAAGCGCTGGTCATGAGACAAATTATTGTTTTTAGTCATCCGCATGCACAACAGTCGTGAACAATGAAAGCGGGGCGTAACAGGCTAATTTAATTAGCCAATGCCAGTGAGGCGGAATTGCTCGGAGGGAATAAGTACAAATTTGGGCTGCCAAGAGGCTCTATTTGCTCAGTCTGAACTTGGCAAAAATTCTATATTGATTGTAATAAACAAAAGGAAAAAAAACAGGCCGACGTGATTAGCGAATGGCTGACAAATCGCAAGAGTTACGTAGAGCCATGCCAGCTACTAAGTGGTAAACAAACAGACTAGAAAAAATAAATAATAAATTAAGCAAATAGTCAAGCATCACCACAAGCTAAAACGCGCTGGCACAGGAAACACCATCTTGTTGTTCTAATCCGTTGCAGATGACACGTGTTTTTGCTACCGCAAGGGGCCTCTTATGAAAACACAGATGAGTTTTAGTAGCACATGCCCCAAACCACAGCAGGCGGCGGGAAGCCATCGAACACATGCGGCAATCGGATCAAATCAGATCGGACACGGGCAGAAGCAAAATAGGTGTGACTTACCTTTGAGATGATGTTCAACCGAGTGAGGTAGATCCGTCAGGCAGAACATGAGGGAGAACAAAATGAGAAGAAAATGTGGTTAGCCATACTGAAGACAGAAATGACAAGTTTGTTTTCATTGTGCTCTTGACGTGACATTTCTCTCAATTTTTTGCAACCGCAGAGCAGCAACGGCAAAAAAAAAACTAACATATGCAAATTGACAGTTGAGATATTTGCGTTAGTGAGGGGGATTTTTCTTCTTAAACATTTGGATGTTCATCATTATAACTCGAGTAGATCAATTTCAACAGTAGGCTGAATGCCCGGGGCCCCTCTGAAGTAATATCTACACTGAGATGGAGGGAAAAAAAAAACAAGCAAACAGTTTGACCAAAGTGATATTTTGGCAACCAATTTTGATTGCGCATTCCTCTGGTGATATGCTACCTGCCACAGCTGTACTATAGCATGTCTTTAATGTTTACTCTGATTTATTGAGCTGTATTAGTGTTTTGACATTTTGACTAGCTCGGCTCACAGATACTAGTTCAAACAGTTCCAGACCATCAACAGCACTGGAGCGGAAGCTTAATCACGCGATACTCAGCCACTGACAGCCCTAGAGTTGCCATAGCAGCTGGCTCGCACTGCGACGGTGCCGGGAATGGACCGAGGGATGTCGAGGGGTGATTGGAGGGATATTAGAGAAAGAGAGAGAGATGAGTCAAAAACCCAGCGGATGAGTTTGTAGACCATCAACATTCCTGCCACATTTTCTACATCCCTGACAATTGATAACAGATGCCGCAGGCAGCAAAAACGCAATCCCAAAATTGGGAGCCCATCTGACTGAGTGCAAGGTCTGGCCGTCGCTACACAGTCCATAAAGAGCCAGCCAGATAAGCATTTAACAGGACGCAGATGGAGGAATAATATGCAGTTTTGCTCTTAATTTCCAACCGTTTCCTGCTGCTTTTTCGGTCTGGCAGCAGAGCTGCTTTTCCTTCCTCTCATGATTCACTCTTGAAAATTCATCCAAATGAAAAAGGACCTATTAACTTTAACAGCCCACATAATTTCTTTCAAGGGCAATGATAGTTCTCCGTATTAAAGCTGTTGTTTTTTTTCTGAACTGAGAAAGGGTACCTGGTCATTGCAGAAAAAGAATATAAGCCATTTTTGAGATGATGACTCAGAGTTCATTTGATGTCTGTCATCATTGTAGAGCAGCCAAAAGCTTTGTCCCTAATAAAAGACAAGCACAAGCCATCTAAATTTCTAACTGCACACAAAATGGGAAGTTCAGTACAGAATTACATGACAAAATTGATGACAAGCTTGCCAAATACAGCTATATAAATAGTTTTGCAGACATACTAGATGTTTCTGCAGAAAACACATGCAGGAGCAGGCATGCATGCTCATTTTCTGGCAAAATAAACCTGTCTGACAAAAACACAATATGTACTGTCTGACAATAAACAAGTATCACAGACACGCACGCTCTGTATCTCTCTCCACACTCTGCCTGGTTTCAGAGAACCTTTCACTCCTGGACAAACACGCAATACAGAAGACTATGAAGCTATGCTTTTCCCAGCCTCTCATTCCCCCGAGACAGGAAGTGACATCAGAGACACAGTCTGTGATCTGCAGGTAGAGTCACAGAGATAATAAGAGACAGACATCTAGAGCAGTGTTACTCATTGCGCGGCTCGCCAAGCTTTACTTTGTGGCTTGCGGGGCAGCAAAAAATACGATGATATGATCATGCAGTCAATACAGATATTTCATAAAAACATTAAAAACAAGCAGGGCTATAACATAACCCATTAAAAAAACTCACACCATGTCTACACCGGACACGAGTGGCGCAATCCGACAAAAGACAATAGAATCCAGTGATGTTGTCTACACTGGATGCGGCGCTGCACCATGAGATGCGACACGATCCCCATCAGTAAACTGATGCCTCGTTCTATTTATGACGAACTGTACTGACACTACGTTCAAATGATTTGCAACTGTCGCTTTGTCGCGTCAAGTGTAGACAGACTTTTAGCGCAGCAGGGCGTGGCACGACAACTGTCGCGTCCGGTGTACACACGGTCAGACAGTGTCTGCTCTATTACAAATAATTTATATATATTTTTTTTTTTAAATACCTAAAACAGCGGTATTACAAGATATACTATATTAAATATAGACTAGAAAATATATTTACACTTGCTCTGTCCTACGTCCATGACACTGACTCACTGCGGAGTTGCCCGTTTTAATCTTAACAGCTCTTAACGCCGAATGTGCACTTGGATGGTTAGATACATGATGGGCAAGTATAAAAAATTTAAATAACTTAAGGTCTTTCCAGCATTAAGGTAATCCTGATTTTTTTTTAATAAATAATCTTGTCTCAGTTACAAATTTGACTGGTAAATGATAAAGAATGATAGCCCCGAGTCTTAGAGATAAAGAACGATAGACACATAGAAAAATAGATATAGGAGAGCAGAACGACAGACAGAGAGATCTATCTATCTATCTATCTATAGATAGACAGATAGTGCCTGCAGTTTTCTCTATTTCTTTTTTATCACGTGATAGAAAGTCTAAGGCCTTCTTAAGCCGTATGGCTGCAATTCCCACAAGGCTCAATTCTTGCACCGCTCTTGTTTAGCTTGTATAAGCTCCCACTAAGTCAAATAATGAGAAAGAACCAAATCGCCTATCACAGCTATGCAGATGATAACCAGATTTACCTAGCCTTATCTCCAAATGACTACAGCCCCATTGACTCCCTCTGCCAATGCATTGATGAAATTAACAGATGTAAAGCACTTTGAATTACCATTGTGTATGAAATGTGCTATATAAATAAACTTGCCTTGCCTTGCCTATAGATCGAACAGACATAGAACAGCAGACAGATATAACTTTTTGTTCTATTTGTTTATGTTATCATGATTGATAAAAAGACTTTTAGACACAGAACGACAGATAGACAGACAGAACAATAGATATAATGATAGACTAATAAGCAAAACAATATATAGAATGATAGACAAATCGATAGACAGACAGACAGTCAGACAGACACATAGAACGACATACAGATAGGCAGGAAAAGCAACAGACAAAAGCAAACACACAGAACGATTGAAAGACAGGCAGCTAGACAGACAGACAGGATGATATATAGAACGACAGACAAATCGATCGGCAGACAGACAGAACAATAGATAGAACGATAAAACAGGCAGACAGAATGTTCGACTGACAGACAGACAGACAGACAGATAGAAACCGACAGACAGACGACAGACAACAACATAGGCAGACAGACAGACAGACAGAAAGACAGACAGACATCATGGCTCTCTCATCAGATGTGCTTTTGGCTTTGGTTTTGAGGTGGAGTGTGTGCAGATGTCCATGTGCAGTGAGTTCATTATTACAGCACTTACTCTAACAGCTTCTGAACTGTGACCAGTGCCTAGCCATTAAACATCCCATCTCACACCATCTGCTTGGACCAACCAACAAATAACCAAATACACCAGTAAAATATCCAACAGAGCTCCTCCCATTAGCTCTTCCAGTTATGGCTTGTTTTTGAGGATGAATGATAGCTACAGAACTTCTTACATCAAAACAAATCATATCATCGCACTGCTCAAAAATTCTATATTAGTAGGAAATGTAAGCAAGTGTTTATCGCCTAAACATTTCTACTCTAGCAACAAAGATGAGACACTTATTATGAAATTACAAAATGTAAAGCTCTGTGGTGTCAATGCTTCACCCCCTATTGTATCCTCAGCAAGACCATCATTCAGAAAAAGGTAACAGTTGGTTTTACAGTCTACATTCTTTTCAGTTACTCCAATTTTTGGTCCTAATGACCAGCTGCAGCAGCATTAACTCATGGGTCTCAACTACCCACAGTCATTACAGGAGCCAGTGAAGGCTGTGTGGTAATTAGCACAGAGAGGAAGACACAGACAGCCCGCATGACACGACACTGCACCGCCGACTCATCCCTCTTTTTAATTAGCAACATTAGCAAGTTAATCCCGTTCTTTTCCCTCACAAGTAGCACTGTGGGTATTTGCCACATGCAGTGAGTAAAATGTGCCAAGACACAGATCAATAACACCTATACAAATTATCTTGTCTGAAAAATTGAATTCCAAACTATTTGATATGCATATTTCCAAATGAGAACTAAAAGTACGTACTGAACTGGCAATGATAACATTCATATTTATAATAATGAAGTATGCTAGTATAACAATATTAGAGCAAATCATCATGAAATTGCATCTTAATGCTGCTTCAAAGAACTGTTGCAAAGGTTTTGGACAATAACAGTCACAAAATCATGCACAGACTCACTTTGTAAATCCATTTGGAATAGTGCTTAATGCTGGCACCTTTTACGTATCATTTTCATATTCATAATCATAAGTACATATTGTGTTAAATATGTGTTCATTTGGTTTAAGTGTTCAAGCGTTCATTTAATTTCTGCAATTTCATCTCATTTGCAGGCCTACAAAGCTCCACAGATTTCCACAGGATTGGAATTTCAGTTCCTTGAGAAATTCTTCACATTCATGGATCATCCTTGTTCATTAAATATTTGGCTAATTTGATCATGCCTTCAGCTAACAAAAAGAGTAGTGTTCTCAGCTACATTTAACACATTCAAAAAGATTTCTCTCAAATTTGTATTTTATATTCTCCTGCCTCCTCTCTACAGGTATCAGTACCAGACAATGACAAACCCATAAGTGGACTACTATTTACAATATCATAAATGGTAATCGTAATCTGCTATACTTCAAAAGTCAAAATGTGGGTCTTTTTCTGTCACACTGAAAGAAATTATTACTTTTATTTAGCAATAATGCAATAAACTGATTAAAACTAACATTACAGACAGTTTTTTTTTCTTTTTCAAAAATCTATTTCCACAAAGAAATTAAGAAGTACAGCTGTTTTCAACATTGAAAATATTAAGAAATGTTTCTTAAACACCAAATCAGCATATTAGATTTCTGAAGGAAATTCAGCTTTGTCATGACAGGAATAATTTACATTTTCAAGTATATTCAAATATAAAAAGATCTTAAACAACCCCTAACTGTTGGATGATAGGGTATATAGAACAAACAATATGTGAATAGTGATTCAGCCTCAATGTGAATGTCACCAGATGTGGAACCTCAGAATGCAGCTTTGATTCCATTCGCAACTTAAATTCATGCGGCACCTGCTTCGTTGAGCACTGTCGATCTCCGTCGCCTGATTGGCTGTGTTGTGCAAGCGCAGGATACATTTCACCAACATACTTCACATCCATCACTGCCACTGCTAATGCTTCCCTCCACATCTCATTGTAAATTCAACACTCATGCACACGTTTTCACATGTTAATTATTTGAAAAGAGCATTCTTCGTCCTGAGCCGCTATCTGAGAGCAGCAACACATTTGTTTTTGGAGCTATAACACACTATAATGCTAATTAACCTCCTGGGGTCGAGGGTTCCGCCGGCGGCACCCCTTGCAGATTTGAATGATAACAGCGAAAAGAACTTGCTCCTTCATACGTGATCGTACATATAAGAGTAATACAGCATTTAAATCTGTAAAGGGTCTACTTTTATTTGTGTACACTCACAATATCAACAAAACATTGTGCTTTTGCAAAATAAAGAAAATAAACAGGGTGTGCTTTTAGCCGTCTCATTCTCCACGCATATCTGTTTGAAATGCGTCACTAAAATTAACTGAAACTCAGCGAATATTTGACACACACACGAGAGATATATCTATAGAAAGCTTAACATGTCTACTTTTAAACGAAGTAAGTCATGCCAAAAACAAATATTATGTGACTAAGTAATCAGTATGAAACCAACGTGGTGTCAAGTCTTGGCCGTCTGCCTTCATTATCTCTAATTAGATCACGCCCACGCGCCGATCGCGCTTTTGATATTACAATCATCCACGTGAAACGCGCGCATGTAAACGCCAACGCGCCGGCTTGATTTCCAGTGGAGAATATCATTTACACTATTACGTCTTTTTTTATTAGCCTACTTGCATTAGTTGTTATTGTGTTATTGTGACATAACTTGTACATATTTTACTAGTTAGACTTTTTCCAAACCATGATTCCTGACTAAATGTATAATCAAGTGAAACATTATGAAGATTCATTCACTGCATCTAATGTCTCACGATGCCAGGATGTTTTTTTTTATGTTCTATAAAATAGACAGCAACGGTAATATGAGTTATAATGTACAGTAATTAAAAAAGTAATATGAGTTATAATGTTAGAGTAAGAATGTTTAGACTAAACTTTACTATAGGCTCTGCTCGCGAAGATCTTTATAGCGTGCTTAACAATAATAATTTATTTTTAGCTTCTGTTCGGGAATATCTGCTCTGTTGTAAATGTTTTTAATGTTTTATAATCGGTCATTGGCGTTCGCGATCGTCTGAGGTATAAATGTATCAAGTAAGCTGTAAATAAGTGATCCATCGACAGACATATACGCACGTCCTTTCTTATCAGTGATGCAATTTATTTATCAGCTATGCATCTTCTGGTAATTGCTAACAACTATTTTAATTTTCGTTTAGGACTGTGGCTGTATCACTGGCATAATTGCACAAGAAAGGCACATGTGTCGTTCAGCTTTGAGTTCACTGGAAAATCATACTGAGTAAGTGCACAGTATAGTAATTGTACTTTTATTATGCCTAGACTATATGGTAATATTATTTGTGGTTGATAGTGGTGACAGTGGTGATACTCATGAAGTATGCATACTATACTAAGGTACTGTGGGGAAAAAATGCTAACAATTGTTTATAAAATTCTTTTAGGACTGAATACACCACTCTTGCCTTCACATTTAAATCAATATATTGTTTTCTGTAAATGAGTAAGATGATTTTCACATAATTTTGAAGCAAAAACTCTAGACTTCAAGATCCAGTTCTCGAAAGTCTTGTGAGCAAATGTTCTATATGCGTTTTATGGCCTTATTTCAGTGACTTTAAAATTTTAGTTTTTCACTAAGCACGCATAAACGTTGTTTTCTCAAAAACACAATCACATACATACATGCTGCACACATATTATTGTAGCCCAGTTTGTGCTGATTGCAGTGTTATTAAACTTTAGACATTAAAATGTTTGCAAGCAACTGAAAAAAGCACAAATGTCAGGGCATGTCAAAACTTTTCCAGGGCCCCAAAACACCCTCGGACCCCAGAGGGTTAAGGCATAGATTATAACACCCTTTAATGGTTGCACTATTAAAAAAGAACCATGCACTGTATACTGTACATGATCATTCATAATGCACTACATTTGGTGTTGATTGATTTTTTTAATGCTTAAAAAATACTATTTAAAAAATGAAAGGCAAGCATTAGAATCTGTTAGAATTGTGGTTACGGTCATTCATGCCCTTGTTGTTACTATAACTGTATAGAAGTCAACAACTCTACAGTATTTCACCCACACAACAAAAGGCATAAATTATAGAGGAAGTTGGATGCAGGTGAGCTCTTCTGGCAGCACAATTCAGCTTCTTCTGTAATCAAGACCACAGAAACATAAAAAAGAGAACAAAAGATGAGGGATTGAAACAAGGGAGTGAAATCAAACTGATATCAGTCCTGAACTGACTGCCTGTCTGAAGCTTTTGATATTTACTTCAAAGACACCGAGGCTGAGCTCCGCTTGTGCTTTGTGGGTGGTTGGCTTGTGCCTTAATTCTTTTACTTTAGAAATAATAAATGAATACATAAATAATACAAAAAAAAAGCAATTAATAAATAAAAAGAACCACATCCATCTGTTAGGAAAGGGTTGACTAATTGGTCCACTGCTACATGTAAGAAGCTACCTGACTATTAAATATGATACTTACAGGTTCACAATCTAATATGTGCCAGGGGGAGCAAAGAAAAAATCCTGAATGCACCATCCAATATTGGATGAATGAAAGACTTTATGCCAGACTGATGAATTATCCCATTGAGAATCAACTCTCAGTAATCTTTTACAAGCTTTTCAGTTTTTTTCAAGAGCAAATTGCTTCTTGTTTTGACATACTGTCAGGTGAAATCTAATTGTGGTGCAGGTGAAATATACTGTAATAAAGTCTCTACTGTCAAAGCCTAATTTTACGCATAAAAAATGATAAATGAGGGTAGGGAAGGTACGAGGAACGATGCTGAGCTCTGGAGCATGTGCCATACGTGTGTCATTTCCCTTTGATCTGTGCTCCTATCCTTTGTGAGTTCCTTCACTGTTTTGTACAAAAGCTGAATGTCGATGCAGGAAACAAAACAAATAATGTTAAAGCAAAGTCAGAAATTTTCTGTCTCTGGGGGTGGGATGACGGTTTTGTTTCATGTTGAGCTGTCAGGGGAGCACTGGAAGGAACACAGCACACGTTTGGGGCTGGATCTGAAAGCCCTGTGCTCTCTCTCTCTCCGTAGAAATACATCTCATTAAAATGGAGGGTTGAAAGCAGGAAGAGTGGAAATGAAAGAGGAAACAAGGGTAAGAAGAGGGCCAAGTGGGCTTGAGGGAAGGGGAAAATGAAGCAGTTTGGAATGAGAGTGAGTCTAAGTATTGTGGAAGAAAGATAAATTAAGGAATTAATAAATGTAATCCGAGAAGAAAAAAAAACAAATGAAATGGATAAAGCAAAGTTACAGAGAAATCAAGAAGAAGAAAATCACCAGCAGAGAGGCAGCTGTAACAGGTTTAAGTGTTTCTCCTTCAAAGGACCATGAGAAAGAAACAAAACTTATTTAAAAATTAAACTATAAAAAAACAGCATAATAATGATGATGATGATTATTGGAATATAAAAGTAAAATAGTTGTTATTTTAATTGTTTTAAATGTAATTAATTTGTATGATTGTATAAATATGAATTCTAATATTACAATAATCTAATACAAATTATACATTTACACTATCGTTCAAATGTTTGGTTTAGTGATGTTATTATTATTATTATTATTATTATTATTAAGCAAATATTTGGTTGATCCAAAGTAAAGACATTGACACTGTTACAAAAATAAATAAATAAATAAATAAATAAATAAATAAATAAATAAATACAAATAAAAATAAATGTTGCACTTTTGAACTTTCTATTCATTGAAAAATCCTGGGGGGAAAAAAATCACTGTTCCTTCATTTTTTTCAACTTTGCCATGAGTGGAATAAATTACATTTTAATATATATTGAAATACAAAACAGTAAATTTTTCAAAACACTACTTTAACTTTTTTTTTTTTTACTGTATTTTGATCAAATAAATGCAGCCTTGGTGAGCATATGAGAATTTTAAAAAAAAAATATCTTACCGTCCCCAAACGTTTGCAGACATATTGTCTCCACTCATCATACAACAAGCAATATGTACATTTTTGAAAAATACCTCCATATAGGCAAATCTCTCAACACAGCAAATACAATTGCCCTTGTTAGGCTGCTACAGAGAAATTCAAAACCCCTGCTGTGTTAATAAATAAATAAATAAATAAATAAATAAATACAAATAAAAATAAATGTTGCACTTTTGAACTTTCTATTCATTGAAAAATCCTGGGGGGAAAAAAATCACTGTTCCTTCATTTTTTTCAACTTTGCCATGAGTGGAATAAATTACATTTTAATATATATTGAAATACAAAACAGTAAATTTTTCAAAACACTACTTTAACTTTTTTTTTTTTTACTGTATTTTGATCAAATAAATGCAGCCTTGGTGAGCATATGAGAATTTTAAAAAAAAAATATCTTACCGTCCCCAAACGTTTGCAGACATATTGTCTCCACTCATCATACAACAAGCAATATGTACATTTTTGAAAAATACCTCCATATAGGCAAATCTCTCAACACAGCAAATACAATTGCCCTTGTTAGGCTGCTACAGAGAAATTCAAAACCCCTGCTGTGTTTAGTTAGGTCTGAGTATGATACTGTATGCAGGTCTACTCAACCTCCAGTGGATTAAACGAATTGCCTTTCATCTGAACTGTACATACACACAATGTCTTCCCTACCTACCTGCTCTAGCATAGCCTAAAAACATCATGCTGACTAGCAAGTGACAACTACGCTGAGTGTATCGCTGACTATGTAGCGCTACTCTAGTTTCCATTATTCTCTTTGGCATCATGGTTTTCTGCTGTTCAATTTAGATTAGTTAAGCCATCTGGACCTGAGATTACATAGCCGCAGCACCTACAGACACATTTCCAAATGTAAGACGTAAAAAGAAAGCCGACCTAAATAAGCGGATTTAATCCAGGAACTCAACGAGTCCCATTGACATTGACACCTAAGCTCCAAAACCCACAGGCTCTCTTAAGATTATGATTTGAAAGTTATCGTCCACCAAGAGGAAGTGTTTAATGTATCTCACAGTCTCACCTGCTCTCTGAGCCTAGCAATAATAACAAATTGCAAGCTTTTCTAGTAATTTCCACACTTAAAACTTAAACTAGTACTTTATGAATATAATACTTGAGCTCACTTACTATTCAAAATCAAACTTCAAATAATGCTAATTTGAATGTTCTGAGGCTGTTTTACATTAGCCTAAAGCCTTAACAGCATTGTGATTTGTTGGCTTACATAACTTACCTCCAGAGTTGCCCTCAAACAGCCCCCATTAAGCATGGTTTGGTTTGAGAGGCAGGCCATTTCACAGCTCTTTAAAGGGGTGGTTCACTGGGTTTTTTCTAGGCTTGATTGTGTTTATGGGTTGTAGTCCCTACCAGCCGTTTTTGTAGGCATTAAACTGCCAGAATTTTAAAAGACGATATCTCCGTTTGCATTGAACTTTCAGCTTCGTAACTTTGCAGATATTGTTTATGCTAAAACAGCAACATTATACACTAACTAACGTTAAAAAAGTGAAATCGCAATGAACCACCCCTTTAAGTCCTTAAACTTCTTTTCACCTTCCTATGTCTCAAAGAGCAAAAGCAACTATCAGAAGGTGGGACCCAAATGGAAAGAAGCCCAACCTCTCTTAAACATTCATCAATCATCATTGAAAGAGTAACTAAGCAGGGCATCTTGGCTTAATTAAAAGGTAACATGCCAACCCAATTAAACAAGCTTGCAATTGGACAGGAACCTCAATTACACGTTGCATTTTAATTATTTGTTGGTAGCGGAACCCGTAGATAAACATGAACATGAAATCATCCATCCATTCATCCATCGAAATCAAAACAGGTTCTGTTGTCATAAATAACTGGGTACCTGTGGTATATATCTATACAATCTTTAGTTGTTGCATAAGAAATTATTATACAACAATGCTTACAGGCATGTAAATTTACCATGGTAACCACAGCCTCAGCCAAAAATACCACATTACCACAGATTTATTGCACTATTTTGGCGGAAACCGTAGCATCATGAATCACAAAGATCTTGTTTTGTATTTGATAGATCATGATCTTGCGGGCCTGCTCCAAAATCATTATGAATAATGAGAGTCACAGCCGCATAAACATGTTAACACGCCTGTTTATGAAGATAAAGTCATTAGAACCCAATAGGGAGTATCTTGGAAAAATCCTGAGAAATATTACATCATATAACACATGACAATACACACTATTCCACCATGCATTGCGCATCTCATAATCTCAGAATGCTAAAATGATACTGTGTGCATCTAGAAGGCACAAAACAGAGACACAAGCAGAGTCCAACGTTTACCATTGCCCAAGGTCATACGGGGGCTAAAGCTTCAGCTGGAACCTGGCAGCGCCATTCTTCAGCCATATCCCCAGAACGCTTATTCAAAAGGTCAGTCATTTACCATGCTCGCAAGAATAGAGCTCTCAGCACTGCGCCTAAGCCTTTTTTATTGATGACTGGAGAACCACTGCCATTTCCTCTCAGTTAAACATTAAAAAGAATGCTGTGCCAACACTAAAAGAACCTTTGTTACTGAGGGAAGCTTATGGGGTTAATTTAACAGTGCCCAGGTAGCTTTGCGGTGTCGCTTGCCAAGGTATATAATTCATGACCTCTGCTGGAGTTGAGTCCAAACGCTAATTAGCCTCTTATCACTGTTACAACACTGGGACAATGGCAGCCATTTTAGCTCCACTCGGAGTGCTTCTCGTGTATCGAGCCGGGAGTTTCTCTGAATGGAAGGCTATTAGCAATGCAGCTGTAGACATAAGACACAAATCAAGGATGCTGACAGCCAGACAACGAATTAATGCTGGACCTGCAGGCAGACATAATGGCAAGATGCCTAAGAAACACAGTAGGGTTTGAATATATGCTACAAAGCCTGGCCAGCGGAGAGACAGACAATCTGATGGTAGGTTATACTAGATGCAGAGGCCCAAAAAATATTTATATACTTCAAGACCCTTATCTCACACTTAAAAATGTACACAAATAAACCAAGTGCATGAATCTGCAAGCATATAATGTTAAACCAAAACTTTTCTTAGTCATTTTTGCAATTACCTTTAGTCAGCTGGTCCCAAAAATGTGTGCAAATACTAGTCATTTTTTAACAATATATCTATTGCGTCATGTCAAACCTGACAAACTTTTGTGAATTGTGTTGCTCAAAAAGTGCTTATATAATCTAAAGGTGACTTTGATGTATTTTTAATGAATAATTTAAAAATAATTATCATTCTAAAATGTAAATACTATTTATAATAATAAAAATAATTTTCCAATAATGTTTATATTGTTTTAATTCATTAATAAAATCTCAGTGACATCACTAAAATGCCCACTGTTGCTCACATGGCAAACTTTTACTCACAATGAACTGCTAAGTCCCTGAAATTCGATGTCAGTAGGAAATAATTGGCTAAGCACAAGTTTTTGAGTCTTGCATCCTACACTCCAACACATTGTTTTATATTCTAAAGAGGACTCTTTGAAATTAACACAAACACTTTCCTGCAGGGTTAGACATGTCATCTTGACAGAACATTACTTTTGTAAGGACAGCAAGAACCTTTTCCTGCGGCACCTCTATTATCAGTCGCGGCAGAGTGAAAATGAATACCGTCCTGCCCGTGACAGGGACAAAATAGGAACTTGAAAATTAGAGGAATGTGTGACTCAGCAAATCTGTTGACATGATGCTTTTCCACTGTATATCATCTCTGTACAAAATCAATTTTGCTGCAGCTCAGGATTGGAGCAGCTTTGTAAGAAGGGCTGGTGGGCCGCGGAACACTCCAGCTGTCATCCACTTGAAGATTTAAGCCTTAAAAAGTGGTGGTATTGTCAGAGATGATGGCTATGAGCCAAATGCTTACTTAATCCTGACAGTAAAATGCTGTCATGCTATCTAAGAGAATACAGAACGCTCGCCACTGATTTAAAGCACTGTTGTTATACGATTGAGGACATCATCTCAAGAAGAACTCTAAATTAATGTGTGCAATCTGCTGCTTTTCAACAGATGAACAATTATGAAATATAATCCAAAGTGATTAACATACTAGACGTGGAAATTATAAAGCCTAGTATGTAAACTATAAAACTCGCTGGCTAACTAACTAATCAATAATCGAATTAACACTTTGACAATCTAGATATGTTTCATGCTTGTAATTTGAACAACTTGGTCTTTAGTGTGGACCTATTTCAGATTCTGACAGCAAAATTGTATATGCCATCTGTCTAGACAGTTTTCCTTCACTTGTTTTAAGTATTTCAATCAACGTAAGAAATAGGGCAGAATAAACAACAGCAAGAATGAAATTTGTTGCTCCATCTGAGCTACAAGATGCAACACATTGTCATAGGGTTTATACTAAACTGTGAAATAATGCTTTACTGACAGCAAACCTGATGTAATGCACACAAAAATCTTAACATCATGCTTCAGTGAAGCCTGAAAGAAGATATATTGCTTTCAAAAAAGAGTCACTCAATAAAGGTTCTCAAAACCTTATGTCACGCTATTTATGCCACATTAGTGAGCAGAGAAAGACACTGAAAGCAAAAATGAATCATAAGGCTGTCTTGATATCCAAAACACTGTTAGTCACTGTCAAAACATATAAGATAACAGCTCCTGGTTTGGTTTCTCTGGATTTTTTTTAACGTGACAGACAAGGTTCCAAAAAGTGTGTCTACAAACTCTACCCATGTCAATCTTAAACACAAACAGATGTGGATTGACTTTTTAGTAGGGATGCACCGATACCACTTTTTCCAGTACTCGCCCGATACCGATACTTTTATTTTTGGTACTTGCCGATACCGAGTACCGATACCGATATTTGTATTGCATTTGTACATTTTTTAAATATTGGGTACAGAAACCAAAAGAGTATGTATAATGTTAGTTGGTTAATCCAAATGATGTGTGTGCTAAGTGAGTGAACATCAAAGATTACACAACAGAATTGTGTGCGCTCTCTCTCGCGCTCTCTCTCTCTCTCTCTCTCTCTCTCCCTACCGTTAAGTAACTTGTGCATTGTTTTACTTGTTTTTGACATATCCGACCGAACTACAAACTTTCCAGTGATGTCTGTGAGAAAGTTATATTCACTTGACAAGCTCACGCATCTGCACCGCCGTGCGCTCAATCCACTCAGCGTGCTTTGTTTATCAGCTCGCGCATATCAGCTATACAGGCGTTAATACTGAATGTTTAACGTTATATTCATTGCATACATATACTTCGTAGTAGACATCCTTAACTCCTTTCTGCTGTCTGTTGTTCTGTTGTTGGTGTTTCTTTGTCTGAATACGGCACTTATCACATGCTGTGTGGTATCGGCGTTTGGTATCGGGGCATTTTAACGAGTACGAGTACGAGTACAGGAGACCAGTATCGGTGCATCCCTACTTTTTAGTAAATCGATCGCAGTGCCACCTTGGAAATACTTGAATGCGTTTACCATGTATCTTCATTTCTTTGTGAAAAGCTGCTTTATTACAAGTAAAAACTTTTGCGGAGAGTGAACCAAACAGCTTTCTTTTGCAGATATATGTGGTTTCATCTAAATATTCCACTTCTGACATTACAGCTGCAGGGAAAATGCGAGAAAGCTCCCACTTATTGTGTTCAAGGGCACTGAACAAACATATTTCTCAGCTTCCCTTAAGGCATATGTTAACATTTTGGAAAAAAAAATAATAATCTGATTGACAGAGATCTGCAAAAGGACTATATGTACAGTATCAGTTACAGCCGTTTGTGACCATTAAACTATTCCTGTGATGGAAAAGCTGAATTTTCAGCAGCCATTACTCCAGTCTACAGTGTCTCTCAGATGATCCTTTAGAAATCATTCTAATATGATGATTTAGTGCTAAAGAAACATTTGTTATCATTATCAATGTTGAAGGCAGTTATATTTTTGTGTAAACTATGATACTTTTTTTCCAGGATTCTTTACTAAATAAAAAGTTCAAATAACAGCATTTATTTTACTGTCAATATTAGGAGAGAAAGAAAAAAAAGCTCATTGACCCCAAACATTTGAATGGTACACACTAGTGTTGTCAAAAGACCCGGTATTTCGGTACCAAGTCGGTACTAAAAAATTGAAAACGTTACGGTACCAGGTTTTCTTAAGTACCGGTTCTTGATGCGCCATCAGAAAACTATCCTCTTCCAGTGTTGCCAAGTCCGCGGTTTACTGAAATTTTGGTACCGTGACAACACTAGTACACCACAAAATAAAGTACATTGCAAGCATTTGTGAGTAACGATATGAGAGTGCAGAATCTGACCTGATTGCTTTATTAGTTTCCTAGTGCATTTCCTGACCTGCAGATGTTTGGCTTAGATGGGCACATCTGCACTTTAATGGCAGACCCAGTCGACTGCATTTTTTAAAGTAGCAATGAAACGGAAAATACTAAGGAGGCCTTTGTTTTTAAGACTAGGTGACTGAGCTTACCATTAACTCCAGAGCTTTGCATGTCATCACATATGACCCAAACAAGCAACAGCCAAAGGGGTTGTCGTGTTATGATGCCCCTCTTGAACTTTACTGAAGTGTATCAGTGACACCCAGTTCTCCAGTCACCATTAGGCCAGGAGGCAAAGCCGTACTCACCAGCCTATGGGATGATAATCAAATTCAGTAAGACTCAATCCCCCTCGTCTTCATTTTGATATATATATATATATATATATATATACAGTGGGTACGGA